>NW_027592316.1:0-57665 GCF_964213995.1 Mustelus asterias
CCCAGACCTGTTCCCCGTAACCCCCACGTATTTTACCCCACTAACCCCCCCTAACCTACACATCTTGGGACACTAAGGGGCAATTTATCATGGCCAATCCACCTAACCCGCACATGGGCGGCACGGTAGCACAGTGGTTAGCACTGCTGCTTCACAGCTCCAGGGCCCCGGGTTCGATTCCCGGCTCGGGTCACTGTCTGTGTGGAGTTTGCACATTCTCCTCGTGTCTGCGTGGGTTTCCTCCGGGTGCTCCGGTTTCCTCCCACAGTCCAAAGATGTGCGGGTTAGGTTGATTGGCCAGGTTAAAAAATTGCCCCTTAGAGTCCTGGGATGTGTAGGTTAGAGGGATTAGTGGGTAAAATATGTGGGGGAGGGGCCTGGGTGGGATTGTGGTCGGTGCAGACTCGATGGGCCGAATGGCCTCCTTCTGCACTGTAGGGTTTCTATGATCTTTGGACTGTGGGAGAAAACCGGAGCACCCGGAGGAAACCCACGCACACATGGGGAGAACGTGCAAACTCCACACAGACAGTGACCCGAGGCTGGAATTGAACCCGGGTCCCTGGCGCTGTGAGGCAGCAGTGCTAACCCACTGTGCCACCGTGCCGTCCGTGTGGCATTGAGGAATGTGGAGCAAAGAGGGGGAAGTAGGATTGAGGTTGAGGGCAGTCATGTTCTAACGGATTGGTTTCCACTCCTATTTTTAACAGTTGTCTGTACTTACGTATTGTACACTCAGCGTGCGAACATCCAGCAAGATTTTCCAGGAGAGGGTTGCGCTCTGGTTGATGGCTGCTCCAAGGCTACTCTGAGTCACCGGGGCCAATGAGGACACCGCAATAAGGCAGAGGAACGGAATGACGGAAGCAGCGTACATGGTTCAGGCTGGCACAGAGAGACAGGCGTTTAGTCCAACACAACTCTACTCAAGACTTACCCCATCCTTACCACCATCTTCATCCTCAACAACAACCTGCATTTATATAGCACCCTTCACATAGAAACCATCCCAGCCTGTTTCGCTGGAGCGTATCAGACACAACCTATCACTGAATCGCATCAACTAGAGACAATGGGCGGGGTTTTATGGCCTCACTCATCCCGAAACCATGACAACCCACTTGAGGTCAACAGAGCTTCCCATGGTCCTCACCCGCTCCAATTCTCGTGGCGGGCGAGACATTAGCACAGGTGACCAAAGGTCACATTTCAGCAGCATCGAGAAGGAGGCGAGAGAGGCAGGGAGGTTTCAGGAAGGAATTCCAAAGCTTAGCCCCCCCCTTCCCGGCCCCCCCACCCCCCAGGCAGCTGCAGGCATGGCTGCCAATGGTGGATCGAGTGAACGTGAGGATGTTTAAGAGGCCAGAATTGGAGGAGCGCAGAGATGTCAGAGTGTTTTAAAAAATGTATCAGTCTCACAAGTAGGCTTACATTAACACCACAATGAAGTTAGTGTGAAAATCCCCTAGTCGCCACACTCCGGTGCCTGTTCGGGTACACTGAGGGAGAATTTAGCATGGCCAATGCACCCTAACCAGCACGTCTTTCAGACTGTGGGAGGAAACCAGAGCACCCGGAGGAAACCCAAGCAGACACGGGGAGAACGTGCAGACTCTGCACAGACAGTGACCCAAGCCGGGAATCGAACCCGGGTCCCTGGCGCTGTGAGGCAGCAGTGCTAACCACTGTGCCACCCATGGGGTTGTAGGGGTTGGAGGTTGTTGCAAACATAGGGAGGGGCAGAGGTGCTGGAGGGTGAGGGCCCAAGTCCAGAGATGTAGAAGATCACTTGAACCTCTCTCCAAACTGGATCACTCAAACCTCTCCAAACTGGATCACTCAAACCTCTCTCCAAACTGGATCACTCAAACCTCTCTCCAAACTGGATCACTCAAACCTCTCTCCAAACTGGATCACTCAAACCTCTCTCCAAACTGGATCACTCAAACCTCTCTCCAAACTGGATCACTCAAACCTCTCTCCAAACTGGATCACTCAAACCTCTCTCCAAACTGGATCACTCAAACCTCTCTCCAAACTGGATCACTCAAACCTCTCTCCAAGCTGGATGACTCAAACCTCTCTCCAAACTGGATCACTCAAAGCTCTCTTCAAACTGGATCACTCAAACCTCTCTCCAAACTGGATCACTCAAACCTCTCTCCAAACTGGATCACTCAAACGTCTCTTCAAACTGGATCACTCAAACCTCTCTCCAAACTGGATCACTCAAAGCTCTCTTCAAACTGTATCACTCAAACCTCTCTCCAAACTGTATCACTCAAACCTCTCTCCAAACTGGATCACTCAAACCTCTCTCCAAACTGGATCACTCAAACCTCTCTCCAAACTGGATCACTCAAACCTCTCTCCAAACTGGATCACTCAAACCTCTCTCCAAACTGGATCACTCAAACCTCTCTCCAAACTGGATCACTCAAACCTCTCTCCAAACTGGATCACTCAAACCTCTCTCCAAGCTGGATGACTCAAACCTCTCTCCAAACTGGATCACTCAAAGCTCTCTTCAAACTGGATCACTCAAACCTCTCTCCAAACTGGATCACTCAAACCTCTCTCCAAACTGGATCACTCAAACGTCTCTTCAAACTGGATCACTCAAACCTCTCTCCAAACTGGATCACTCAAAGCTCTCTTCAAACTGTATCACTCAAACCTCTCTCCAAACTGGATCACTCAAACCTCTCTCCAAACTGGATCACTTAGTCCCACTCCCCAGTGGATCACTCAGTGATAATTCTTACCTGTCAGTTGGATGGTTTGGGTTCTGTTCTGTACACAGACTTGTGTGTGGGGCAGAGTTTCACTCAGGTATCTCCACGCTGTGACTTGCTTCAGTTTGAGGGACTGGGGTGACATTCTGCCTTTTTGTACACTGCTCTGAGTATAAGATCCTCCCACACACAAGGTGATAAAATTTCCTTAAATTTCCCAAACCATGATACAACTAAGTTTCAGTTATTATGTTTGATATTGAGCCCTGGTTTCAGAATTGTAAAATTGACAACTGCTGATGCAGACTTTATTGTGATGATACATGAAACATAACTGTTTTGGAGAATTATGTTAACTTTCCACTGTTCTCCAGCCATTCAATTTGATTTATTATTGTCACATACATTAACATACAGTGAAAGGTATTGTTTCTTGCGCGCTATACAGACAAAGCATACCGTTCATAGAGAAGGAAATGAGAGAGTGCAGAATGTAGTGTTACAGTCATAGCTGGGGTGTAGAGACAGGTCAACTGAATGCAAGGGAAGTCCATTCAAAAGTCTGACAGCAGCAGGGAGGAAGCTGTTCTTGAGTCGGTTGGTACGTGACCTCAGACATTTGTATCTTTTTCCCGACGGAAGAAGGTGGAAGAGAGAATGTCCGGAGTGCGTGGGGTCCTTAATTATGCTGGCTGCTTTGCCGAGGCAGCAGGAAGTGTAGACAGAGTCAATGGATGGGAGGCTGGTTTGCGTGATGGATTGGGCTACATTCACAACCCTTTGTAGTTTCTTGTGGTCTTGGGCAGAGCAGGAGCCCAGACCAAGCTGTGATACAACCAGAAAGATTGCTTTCTATGGTGCATCTGTAAAAGTTGGTGAGAGTCATAGCGGACATGCTACGTCTTCTGAGAAAGTAGAGGCATTGGTGAGCTTTCTTAACTAGAGTGTCGACTTGGGGGGAACCAGGACAGGTTGTTGGTGATCTGGGCGCCTCAAAACGTGAATCTCTCAAGCATTTCTACTTCGTCCCCATTGATGCAGACAGGGGAATGTTCTCCTTTATGCTTCCTGAAGTCAATGACAATCTCCTTCATTTTGTTGACATTGAGGGAGAGATTATTGTTGCCGCACCAGTTCACCAGATTCTCTATCTCATTCCTGTACTCTGTCTCGTCATTGTTTGAGATCCGACCCACTACGGTGGTGTCGTCAGCAAACTTGAAAATTGAATTGGAGGGGATTTGGCCAAACAGGGCGGCACGGCGGCACGGTGACACAGTGGTTAGCGCTGCTGCCTCACAGCGCCAGGGACCTGGGTTTGATTCCCCGGCTTGGGTCACTGTCTGTGCGGAGTTTGCACGTTCTCCCCGTGTCTGTGTGGGTTTCCTCCGGGTGCTCCGGTTTCCTCCCACAGTCCAAAGAAGTGCGGGTTAGGTGGATTGACCCTTTAGTGTCAGGGGGCTAGCTAGGGTAAATGCATGGGGTTACGGGGTTAGGGCCTGGGTGGGATTGTCATCGGTGCAGACTCGATGGGCTGAATGGCCTCCTTCTACACTGTAGAATTCTATAAACAGTCATTGATGTATAAGGAGTATTGTAGGGGGCTGAGGACACAGCCTTATGGGGCACCGGTGTTGAGGATGATCGTAGAGTAGGTGTTGTTACTTTTGAAATGATATTCTGTACATATTATAAGTTAGGAAATATGGCAGCCATTTTGTGCACAGCATGATCCCAAAAACAGTAATGTGAAAATGACCTAATCATTATCTTTGTGACATTGATCGAGAATTACACTTTTCCCAAAGCACAAGGGGAACACTCCCTATTCAATTCCAAAATTGTGCCAGTTCAGCTGGACAGAGCTTTAGCTGTATGCTTCATCTGAAAGACAGACCCTCTGACAGTGCAGCACTCCCTCAGTACTGACCCTCTGACAGTGCGGCGCTCCCTCAGTACTGACCCTCTGACAGTGCGGCACTCCCTCAGTATTGACCCTCTGACAGTGCGGCACTCCCTCAGTACTGACCCTCTGACAGTGCGGCACTCCCTCAGTACTGACCCTCTGACAGTGCGGCACTCCCTCAGTACTGACCCTCTGACAGCGCGGCACTCCCTCAGTATAGACCCTCTGACAGTGCGGCACTCCCTCAGTACTGACCCTCTGACAGTGCGGCACTCCCTCAGTACTGACCTTCTGACAGTGCGGCACTCCCTCCGCACTGACCCTCTGACAGTGCGGCACTCCCTCAGTATAGACCCTCTGACAGTGCGGCACTCCCTCAGTACTGACCCTCTGACAGTGCAGCACTCCCTCAGCACTGACCCTCTGACAGTGCGGCACTCCCTCAGTACTGACCCTCTGACAGTGCGGTACTCCCTCAGTACTGACCCTCTGACAGTGCGGCACTCCCTCAGCACTGACCCTCTGACAGTGCGGCACTCCCTCAGTACTGACCCTCTGACAGTGCGGCACTCCCTCAGTACTGACCCTCTGACAGCGCGGCACTCCCTCAGTATAGACCCTCTGACAGCGCGGCACTCCCTCAGTATAGACCCTCTGACAGTGCGGCACTCCCTCAGTACTGACCCTCTGACAGTGCGGCACTCCCTCAGTACTGACCTTCTGACAGTGCGGCACTCCCTCCGCACTGACCCTCTGACAGTGCGGCACTCCCTCAGTATAGACCCTCTGACAGTGCGGCACTCCCTCAGTACTGACCCTCTGACAGTGCAGCACTCCCTCAGCACTGACCCTCTGACAGTGCGGCACTCCCTCAGTACTGACCCTCTGACAGTGCGGTACTCCCTCAGTACTGACCCTCTGACAGTGCGGCACTCCCTCAGCACTGACCCTCTGACAGTGCGGCACTCCCTCAGTACTGACCCTCTGACAGTGCGGCACTCCCTCAGCACTGACCCTCTGACAGTGCGGCACTCCCTCAGCACTGACCCTCTGACAGTGCGGCACTCCCTCAGTACTGACCCTCTGACAGTGCGGCACTCCCTCAGCACTGACCCTCTGACAGTGCGGCACTCCCTCAGCACTGACCCTCTGACAGTGCGGCACTCCCTCAGCACTGACCCTCTGACAGTGCGGCACTCCCTCACTACTGCACGAGGCTTGAGTTTTGACTCAATATTCTGAATTGGAATTAGAAGAAGCGATATTGTGTTTGAGAGAAATTGCTGCAGCTGTGTATGGTGGATAATCACCCACACAACCGCTGAATCTCTGAGGAACTCTCCCGGTGGGTGAGCCGGACACGGTGCGAGGCTCCCTGGGTGGTCAGTATTCCTGTAGGTGAATCTCTCTCTGTGTGAGCTTCCCCGGGGATGGGTTACCCAGTGGGTGAACCTGCCTGTTTTCCGGACTGTCTCAGGGAGGGGGTATTTTTTAGCTGTATTGTGATTGCCGTGAGATGTTGTGAGTTCCACCACTCTCCCCTCGCGTCCTGAAGCAGCTCTCTGAGGGAGGATTGGTAATCACTGTGGGTTACACTTAGTCATTGGCTGGTCTCTTCCTCAGTCCCTGATATCCGACCGTTGATTTGATTCAATTTGATTTATTATTGTCACATGTATTAACATACAGTGAAAAGTATTGTCTCTTGCGCGCTATACAGACAAAGCATACCGTTCATAGAGAAGGAAAAGAGAGGGTGCAGAATGTAGTGTCACAGTCATAGCTGGGGTGCAGAGAAAGATCAACTTAATGCAAGGTAGGTCCATTCAGAAGTCTGACAGCAGCAGGGAAGAAGCTGTTCTTGAGTCGGTTGGTAGGTGACCTCAGACTTTTGTATCTTTTTCCTGATGGAAGAAGGTGGAAGAGAGAATGTCCGGGGTGCGAGGGGTCCTTAATTATGCTGGCTGCTTTGCCGGGGCAGCGGGAAGTGTAGACAGAGTCAATGGATGGGAGGCTGGTTTGCGTGATGGACTGGGCTTCATTCACAACCTTTTGTAGTTCCTTGCGGTCTTGGGCAGAGCAGGAGCCATTCCAAGCTGTGATACAACCAGAAAGAATGCTTTCTATGGTGCATCTGTAAAAGTTGGTGAGAGTCGTCGTTGACATGCCAAATTTCCTTAGTCTTCTGAGAAAGTAGAGGCGTTGGCGGGCTTTCTTAACTATAGTGTCGGCATGGGGGACCAGGACAGGTTGTTGGCTGTTTTTGAAACAGACATTGAATTGGATTTTGCCTGATCTGCGATTCTGCAAAAATTAATTCCTCTCCAAAGTGTTCCTGTTTCTTTACATTAAGAGTGAAAATGGCAGAAACCTTGCGTCTGTTCCATTATGCTGAGTTAATAATCTATCTACTTTCATTGAGTGGTTACTTTTGGTTTTAACATTCTGAGATTCCAAGAAAGCAGAAGACAGAGTCACAGGATTCTCATTCAATGTCACTTGTAAAGTTTCTGCCCCAGACTTTTTCAATCAGGACAATTTGTGGAAGGGGGTTTTGAGGTTTTGGGGTTATTTCACTGCTTCTCGCTCTCTGGGTCTCTCTCTCTGACCGTCTCACCGTCCCAATGACGTGATTCTGACACAGGCTCTGAGGTAAACCCTCCCGTTGTAATGTTGCTGCCAACTGTCAGAACGTCCACAGTTCTGCACAGCAGAAAACCCTGGAATGTTCCGGAGATTCTGTTCAAGCTGAGAAGTCTCCATTGATGTAAAGGGGAGCGTGGAGATTTCCCCATTGCCATTGAGAGGAAACATCGTCACAGAATCTGTTTCATTTGATTTGATTTATTTTTGTCACAGATATTAGAATGGAGGGCAGACTGTGCAAGGGGGAGGGGGGGAGGTGGGTATGGGTGGCGATCAGGAGGTCTGTGGGGGGTGTCGATGGGGGGGGGTCTGTTGGGGGAGGTATGTTGGGGGGTGGGGGGGTGGGTCTGTGTACAGTTTGGCTTCCTTACCCAAGGAAGGGTATTCTGGCATTAGAGGCTAAGTGCACTGAAGGTTCACCAGACTAATCCTGGGGATATTGAGATTGTCCTAAAGACCGAGGAGACTGGTCTGTACTCTCGAGAATTTAGAAGAATGGAGGGGGGTGGGGGGGGGGGGGGGGGCAGCGGTGGCCCATATCCCTCTACACCCATCTTACCCAAGAAACTATCTAAATACTTTTTAAAAGACAAAATCGTACCCGCCTCTACTACTACCCCTGGCAGCTTGTTCCAGACACTCACCACCCTCTGTGTGAAGAAATTGCCCCTCTGGACACTTTTGTATCTCTCCCCTCGCACCTTAAACCCATGCCCTTTGGTAAAAATTTGCCATAGCTTTGTCAATAAAAGCAAATTACTGCGGATGCTGGAATCTGAAACCAAAGCTTTGACAAAGGGTCATCTGAACTCGAAACGTCAGCTCTTTTCTCTCCTCACAGATGCTGCCCAGACCCGCTGAGATTTTCCAGCCCTTTCTCTTTCGATGTCTTTGTCAATGGCGGCTGCAGCTGCGGTAGGTTCTATCAGTTGGACATCCGGCCGGTTAGAATGAGCATCAACCAGGATGTGAAATATGTGTCCCGTGGACAATCCTGCAATGCCTATCAGCAGCGGTGCCCATGCCCGTGGTGCCCATGCCCGTGGTGCCCATGCCCGTGGTGCCCATGCCCGTGGTGCCCATGCCCGTGGTGCCCATGCCCGTGGTGCCCATGCCCATGGTGCCCATGCCCGTGGTGCCCATGCCCGTGGTGCCCATGCCCATGGTGCCCATGCCCGTGGTGCCCATGCCCGTGGTGCCCATGCCCATGCCCGTGGTGCCCATGCCCATGGTGCCCATGCCCGTGGTGCCCATGCCCATGGTGCCCATGCCCGTGGTGCCCATGCCCATGCCCGTGGTGCCCATGCCCATGGTGCCCATGCCCGTGGTGCCCATGCCCATGCCCGTGGTGCCCATGCCTGTGGTGCCCATGCCCGTGGTGCCCATGCCCGTGGTGCCCATGCCCGTGGTGCCCATGCCCGTGGTGCCCATGGTGCCCATGCTTGTGGTGCCCATGCCCGTGGTGCCCATGCCCGTGGTGCCCATGCCCGTGGTGCCCATGCCCATGCCCGTGGTGCCCATGCCCGTGGTGCCCATGCCCATGGTGCCCATGCTCGTGGTGTCCATGCCTGTGGTGCCCATGCCCGTGGTGCCCATGCCCGTGGTGCCCATGCCCATGGTGCCCATGCCCGTGGTGCCCATGCCCATGCCCGTGGTGCCCATGCCTGTGGTGCCCATGCCCGTGGTGCCCATGCCCATGCCTGTGGTGCCCATGCCCGTGGTGCCCATGCCCGTGGTGCCCATGCCCGTGGTGCCCATGCCCGTGGTGCCCATGCCCGTGGTGCCCATGCCCGTGGTGCCCATGCCCGTGGTGCCCATGCCCGTGGTGCCTATTCACCGGTGACGGTAATGCCTGCTGGGTTTCACAATTCAGACAGTGGCTGGACATTCTTCCGATTCCTTTATTGATGCCCGAGTTCTATCAGCCTGCTTTCCCAGCGGTGTGAGTCGTGGAATAAAACCATCCCCCCCTCCCCGGGGTGGAACTCTCACACGAACCCTTCCCCATCCCCAAACAGAAACACACCACATTTAATCTGCATCCTTCTCTGCTGCTATGATATAAGTTTCCCTGACTATCACCAATCCTTTTAGCTTAGACATACACCTTTCAGCCCAGGTTTTAGTGATTTGTTGAAACTGGCAAAGTATCTATCAAGTGTCCACCATTTCCCGTGGTACCGGTGGTGTGGGGATTGTTTGAGGAAGGGGTAGCGCACTCAGCGAATCCACATCCAATGTCTCTGGTCGATGCTGGTAAGAGTAACTATACACAGTCAGCAATACAGACCATCACAGAGACAACCAGTGGCACAGGTTTATCCTCTTGGAATAAACCCAACAACCGTGGCGATATATTAGGGACAGTCGCATTACAGTAGAGGAGGTGATGGGCGTATTAAAATGTATGAAGGTGGATAAATCTCCTGGCCCTGACCAGGTATATCCAAGAACACTGCATGAGGCTAGAGAAGAAATTGCGGGAGCCCTGGCTGGGATATCTACATCATCGTTAGCCATGGGTGAGGGACCAGAAGATTGGAGGTTGGCAAATGTTGTGCCCTTATTTAAGAAGGGCTGCAAAGAAAAATCTGGGAATTATAGACCATTAACCTAACACCTCTGGTGGGTAAGTTACTAAGAGGATTCTGAGGGATAAGATATACAGACAGACATTTGGAAAGACCGGGTTTGATTCGGAGCAGTCAGCACGGCTTTGTGCATGGGAGATCATGCCGTACAAATTTGTTAAAGTTCTTTGACGAAGGGACTAGGAAGGTTGATGAGGGCAGGGCGGTAGACGTATTCTATATGGACTTCAGTAAGGCCTTTGATAAAGGTCCACATGGTAGGCTGCTCTGGAAGGTTAGATCACATGGAATCCGGGGAGAGCTGGCAAATTGGATATACAATTGGCTTGATGATAGGAAGCAGAGGGTAATGTTGGAAGGATGCTTGTCGGACTGGAGACTTGTGACTAATAGTGTGCCTCAGAGGTCAGTGCTGGGCCCATTGCTGTTTGTTATCTATATCATCGATTTGGATGAGAATGTACAAGGCATGATCAGTAAGTTTGCAGATGACACTAAAATGGGTGGTCTTGTAGACAGTGAGGAAGGTTATCAAAAATTGCAACAGGATCTTGATCAGCTGGGGAAGTGGGCCGAGAAATGGCAAATGGAATTCAATATAGGTAACTGTGAGATGTTGCATTTTGGAAAGTAAATCAAGGTAGGACTTTCACGGTAAATGGTAGGACCTTAGGGACTATCGTGGAACAGAGGAACCTTGGAGTTCAGCTGCACAGTTCCCTAAAGGTGGAGTCACAGGTAGATAGGGCAGTGAAGAAGGCTTTTGGCATGTTGGTCTTCATCCATCAGGGCATTGAGTTTAGAAGTTGGGAAGTTGTGTTGCAGTTGTACAGTAAGAAGTCTCACAACACCAGGTTAAAGTCCAACAGGTTCATTTGGTAGCAAAAGCCACACAAGCTTTCGGAACGCTCGCTGCTCCTTCGTCAGGTGAGTGGGATTTCAGTTCACAAACAGGGCATATAGAGACACAAACTCAATTTACAAAATAATGGTTGGAATGCGAGTCATTACAGGTAATCAAGTCTTAAAGGTACAGACAATGTGAGTGGAGAGAGCATTAAGCACAGGTTAAAGAGATGTGTATTGTCTCCAAACAGGACAGTTAGTGAGATTTTGCAAGCCCAGGCAAGTTGTGGGAGTTACAGATAGTGTGACATGAACCCAAGATCCCGGTTGAGGCCGTCCTCATGTGTGCGGAACTTGGCTATCAGTTTCTGCTCAGCGACTCTGCGCTGTCGTGTGTCGTGAAGGCCGCCTTGGAGAATGCTTACCTGAAGATCAGAGGCCAAATGCCTGTGACTGCTGAAGTGCTCCCCGACAGGAAGAGAACACTCTTGCCTGGTGATTGTCGAGCGGTGTTCATTCATCCGTTGTCGTAGCATCTGCATGGTCTCTCCAATGTACCATGCCTCGGGACATCCTTTCCTGCAGCGTATCAGGTAGACAACCGAGTTGCAAGAGTGTGTACCATGTACCTGGTGGATGGTGTTCTCACGTGAGATGATGGCATCCGTGTCGATGATCCGGCACGTCTTGCAGAGGTTGCTGTGGCAGGGTTGTGTGGTGTCATGGTCACTGTTCTCCTGAAGGCTGGGTAGTTTGCTGCGGACAATGGTCTGTTTGAGGTTGTGCGGTTGTTTGAAGGCAAGAGGTGGGGGTGTGGAGATGGCCTTGGCGAGATGTTCGTCAGTTGTACAGGACATTGGTGAGGCCGTACCTGGAGTATTGTGTTCAATTTTGGTCGCCTTGCTATCGGAAAGATGTTATTAAACTGGAGAGAGTGCAGAAGAGCTATTTCCAGGACTCGAGGGACTGAGTTATAGGGAGAGATTGGACAGCCTGGGACTTTTTTCTCTGGGGCGTAGGAGACTGAGGGCTGATCTTTTAGACGTGTATAAGATCATGAGAGGCATGGATAGGGTGAATGCACTCAGTCTTTTTCCTAGGATTGGGGAATCGAGAACTAGAGGGCAGAGATTTAAAGTTAAGAGGGGAAAGAATTAATGGGAACCTGAGGAGCACCTTTTTTACACAGAGGGTGGTGCGTGTGTGGAATGAGCTGCCGGGGGAAGCGGTTGAGGCAGGGACATTGACAACATTTAAAAGGTATTTGGACAGATACATGGATATGAAAGGTTCAGAGGGATACGGGCCAAATGCAGGCAAATGGAATTAGCTTAGATGGGCTTTTTGGTCGCCATGGACTAGTTTGGGCCGAAGGGCCTGTCTCCGTGCCGTAGATTCTATAATTCTATGAACAGCTTGTGATCTGATACCATGGTGAATTATTTGCCAGATATATATCGATTAAACTGCTTCACCATATAAATTATCACCAGATTTTCCTTGTCTCTCTGAGAATACTGTTTCTCTGCGTCTGATAAAGTCCTCGAGGTAAAAGCAATCAGCCTTTCCAGTCCATCCAGCCTCTTGTGGGATCGGACAGCTCCCTCTCCATAAGGTGAAACATCACATGTAACTACCAATGGTTTGGTTGGATCAAAGTGTACAAGCAGTGTCCATGTGTGTACAAGCAGTGTCCATGTGTGTACAAGCAGTGTCCATGTGTGTACAAGCAGTGTCCATGTGTGTACAAGCAGTGTCCATGTGTGTACAAGCAGTGTCCATGTGTGTACAAGCAGTGTCCATGTGTGTACAAGCAGTGTCCATGTGTGTACAAGCAGTGTCCATGTGTGTACAAGCAGTGTCCATGTGTGTACAAACAGTGTCCATGTGTGTACAAGCAGTGTCCATGTGTGTACAAACAGTGTCCATGTGTGTACAAGCAGTGTCCACGTGTGTACAAGCAGTGTCCATGTGTGTACAAGCAGTGTCCACGTGTGTACAAGCAGTGTCCATGTGTGTACAAGCAGTGTCCACGTGTGTACAAGCAGTGTCCACGTGTGTACAAGCAGTGTCCACGTGTGTACAAGCAGTGTCCATGTGTGTACAAGCAGTGTCCACGTGTGTACAAGCAGTGTCCACGTGTGTACAAGCAGTGTCCACGTGTGTACAAGCAGTGTCCACGTGTGTACAAGCAGTGTCCACGTGTGTACAAGCAGTGTCCATGTGTGTACAAGCAGTGTCCATGTGTGTACAAGCAGTACTGTTGTGAAGTTGAGTTTGTGAAGTGTTGTCCCTTTAAAAGCTGGTTTTGTGTCAATGATTGGATATTTAAAATGCAGGTGCACACGGGGTACACAGACTGCAACATTTGTAATCAGGACCAAGCATCAGGGTTGCCTTGGTAACAGGCTTTGCAGGCTTTTGAATTTTGACAGCCTATCAGTTTAAAGAAGACACTCAGCTATCAGGAACCTATCAAATAAGAATTTGCTGTTGTTGACAACATCAGGCCAATCCTGGTGTAGGAAAGTTGATAGATCATCACAGTTATAAAGAGGAACTCAACAGCCTGCCTGCAGTTCAACTGAAGAGCTGCCACCTCTCAACACCTAGAGAGGGAAGAGCAGCACCCTGCCAGCTAAAAAATATCTCTTAAGAGAATTCTCCATCTATCTAACAAAAGGTACCAAATCAGAAAGAGCTTATAGACAGCGGAATCGCCAGAAGAACTCCAAAGGTTTTTCCAAAGCCACAAAACCTGTTTGTATATTTTTTGAGAGTGATTAAATTATTATTATTTTATTTTTGATAATGAATTGTCCTTGTATTTATTTGAACAGCGTTCCAACAGAACTTTACTTTAATCGATATGTTACTTGTTTAGTTAAAGTCCCCGGTTGGTTAAATAAATAACTAGTTAATTATTCATTTAAAGTGAGGATCAGGGTCTTACTGTTAATGATCCTCTCAATGTTAATGAAGAACAGTTCACCTTAAACCTTAAACCTATGTCCCCTCGTACTTGACTTTTCTATCCTAAAGATCTAAAAGGGATCTGAACAGTCTTAAAGCTTTAAATAAACCCAGGTGAGGAAATGGCTCTTAACATTCTTAAAAAGGTTCTGGGGGTCAAAGTTGCTTTCCAAATTTGCCAAGAAATGTTCAAGAAATAGAAAAAGGTGACACTAGTCGAATTAGCAAACAGACTAAAATTGGGTTTACCCGGGGATAATAAGAAAGCTGAAATTGTAACAGAGTTAGTCAAGCGTTTAGGTCTGGCAGAGAAACTAGTCAAATGCAATGGAATTAGAAATAATTAAATTGCGAATGAGACATTTGGAGTTAGAAAGTGAAATTAAAAGGCTGGAGTCAGAAGGAAGTGAAAGAGAAAAGGAGAGAGAGAGAGAGAGAAGAAAGAAAGGGAGGAAGAGAAAGAGAAAAAGAGAGGAAAGAGAAAGAGAGAAGGCCCTAGCAGAAGAAAGGGAAAAAGAGAGAGAAGAAAGAGAGAAGGAAAGAGAGAGGAAGGCCCAAGCAGAATAAAGGGAAAAAGAGAGATTGTTTGAATTAGAAAAGAGAAAGTTGGAAGTGGAAGGAAAAATACTTCAAATGACAGAAGGAAGATACAAGATAGAAGTGATGGGGAGCAAAATCATCCTAGCTAACCACCTGGTACGGATATATATAAATATGTCCAAACTTTACCAAAATTTGATGAAAAGGATGTGGAAGCCTTTTTCATCTCATTTGAGAAATTGGCTACACAGATGAAATGGCCAGAGGAGATGTGGGTAATGTGAATTCAGAGCAAGTTGGTAGGCAGGCCTACTGAGGTGTTTGCAGCACTGTCAGAGGAGGTGTCAAGGGAAGTATGAAGAAGTAAAGAAGGCTGTTTTGAGTGCTTACGAATTGGTACCAGGAGCGTATAGACAACGGTTCAGAAAGGTAAGGAAGGAACCAGGTCAGACTTATATTGAGTTTGAAAGAATTAAGCAGAACAACTTCGATAGATGGATGAGAGCATTAGAGATAGAAAAGACATATGAGGCTCTTAGAAATAAGGCTGAAGCATTTGCAGCAATCTTCAGCCAGATGTGCTGAGTGGATGATCCGTCTCAGCCTCCTCCAGTGGTCCCCAGCATCTCAGATGTCAGTCTTCAGCCAATTCGATTCACTCCACATGATATCAAGAAACGGAGGCACTGGATACTGCAAAGGTGATGGGCCCTGATAACATTCCGGCAATAGTCCTGAAGACTTATGCTCCAGAACTTGCCGATCCTCTAGCCAAGGTCTCCCAGTACAGTTACAACTCTGGCATCTACCCAACAATGTGGAAAATCGCCCAGGTATGTCCTGTGCACAAAATGCAGGACAAATCCAACCCGGCCAATTACCGCCCAATCAGTCTACTCTCGATCATCAGTAAAGTGATGGAAGGGGTTATCAACTGTGCTATCAACCAGCACCTGCTCAGTGATGCCCAGTTTGGGTTTTGCCAGGGTCACTCAGCTCCTGACCTCATTACAGCCTTGGTTCAAACATGGACAAAAGCTGAATTCCAGAGGTGAGGTGAGAGTGACAGCCCTTGACATCAAGGCAGCATTCGACCGAGTGTGGCATCAAGGAGCCCGAGCAAAACTGGAATCAATGGGCATCGGGGGGAAATCCCTCCGCTGGTTGGAGTCATACCTGGTACATAGGAAGATAGTTGCGGTTGTGGAGGGTCAGTCATCTCAGCTCCACGACATCTCTGCAGGAGTCCCTCAGGGTTAGTGTCCGAGACCCAACCATCTTCAGCTGCTTCGTCAGTGACCTTCCTTCCGTCATAAGGTCAGAAGTGGGGACGTTCACCAATGATTGCACAATGTTCAGCACCATTCGCGATTCCTCAGATACTGAAGCAGTCCATGTTCAAATGCAACAAGACCTGGACAATATCCATGCTTGGGCTGACAAGTGGCAGTAACATTCGTGCCACACAAATGCCAGGCAATGACCATCACCAATAAGAGACACTCTAACCTCTAGCCCTTAACATTCAATGGTGTTACCATCACTGAATCCCCCACTGTCAACATCCTTGGGGTTACCATTGACCAGAAACTCAACTGGACTCACCACGTAAACGCAGTCGGTACAAGAGCAGGTCAGAGGCTAGGAATCCTGCAGCGAGTAACTCACCTCCTGACTCCCCAAAGCCTGTCCACCATCTACAAGGCACAAGTCAGGAGTGTGATGGAATACTCCCCACTTGCCTGGATGGGTGCAGCTCCAACACTCAAGAAGCTCGACACCATCCAGGACAAAGCAGCCCCGCTTGATTGGCACCACATCCACAAACATCCACTCCCCCCACCACCGACGTTCAGTAGGAGCAGTGTGTACCATCTACAAGATGCACTGCAGCAATTCACCAAAGATCCTTAGACAGCATCTTCCAAACCCACGACCACTTCCATCTAGAAGGACAAGGGCAGCAGATACATGGGGAACACCACCACCTGCAAGTTCCCCTCCAAGCCACTCACCATCCTGACTTGGAAATATATCGCCGTTCCTTCACTGTCATTGGGTCAAAATCCTGGAATTCCCTCCCTAGTGGCATTGTGGGTCAACCCACGTGGACTGCAGCGATTCAAGAAGGCAGCTCACCACCAACTTCTCAAGGACAACTAGGGATGGGCAATAAATGCTGGCCGGCCAGCGACACCCATGTCCCACGAATGAATAAAAAAATCATTCTGCTGCAGAAGTTTAAGAACTCACTTTTTCATAGAGTTTCATAGAATCTCTACAGCGCAGAAGGAGGCCATTCGGCCCATTGAGTCTGTACCGATCACAATCCCACCCAGGCCCTATTCCTGTAACCCCATACATTTGCCCTGCTATTCCCCCTGACACAATGGGACACTAGCATGGCCAATCAACCTCACCCGCACATCTTTGGACTGTGGGAGGAAACCGGAGCACCCGGAGGAAACCCACACAGACAGAAGGAGAATGTGCAAACTCCTCACAGTGACCCAAGGCTGGAATTCAACCCGGGTCCCTGGCACTGTGAGGCAGCAGTGCTAACCACTGTGCCACCATGCTGCCCCAACTTTCAGAATTTCAGACTTTCAGAAGTGATAAGAGCTCATGCTGAGGAGCAGAAAGTTAAAACAGCGAGAAGGGCTGCAGAGATGGCAGATGAATACACATCAGTGCATAAATTGAAATTTGGCTTCCAACAGGAATTTCATTCCATGAGGGATAGAAATTGGGAAAGAGGGAGATCCTTCAATGAAAAACAAAAAATAGCCCACACTGGGAACAGTTTACCACCTGTGGAAAAAGAAACCCAGATGGTGGAAAAGGTGAAAGACCTCAGGTGTTTTCACTGTGATAAGGTGAGGCACAAAAAGACACAGCGCTGGGGCAACCAGTGGGATTAGTTAAAACAGTGAAGGAAATTTCGAGAGAAGTCGAGGAGCTGAAGGAGAGTGCACAGCCTAGGCCACGGGCTGGATAGTAAGATAGCACCCAATCTTTTCAAAGACTTCACCTGTGTGGGTAAGGTTTACTCAGGTAGAGCAGGGGTAGTCGGTAAAGAAGTTAAAATATTGAAATATTAAATTCATTGAAGGATCTCCCCATTTCCCAATTTCCATCCCTCATGGAATGAAATTGCTGTCGGAAGCCAAATTTCAATTTATGCACTGATGTGCATTCATCTGCCATCTCTGCAGCTCTTCTCGCTGTTTCAACTTTCTGTTCCTCAACATGAACTCTTATCACGTCTGAAAGTCTGAAATTCTAAAAGTTGGGGCGACACAATGACACAATGCCTCCAGCGCCAGGGACCCGGGTTCGATTCCCGGCTCGGGTCACTGTCTGTGTGGAGTTTGCACATTCTCCTCGTGTCTGTGTGGGTTTCCTCCGGGTGCCCCGGTTTCCTCCCACATACGGGAGCTGGTGTGTCTCTAAGTAAGAGATGAAAGTATTTGCACTCCTTCTGAAATATTGCCTGAGAGAATGGAAATCTGTGGAATAAATGGAGAGAGGAGGTAGTGTTCCCCTGTTTAAATAAGGCTAGAACGTCCATTCAAGACTGGGGAAGTGATAGTGGGAGTGATGGAAAGCTTGGCTATTCCAGGAATACGGCTTATCCTTGGAAACGATATATGGAGCACAGGTGGGTGTGACACCCATTGGAGTGGAAAAGCCAAAAGAAAACCAGGGAACTGAGGAGTTAAAAGAAGAATACCATGGATCTTTCCGGACTGTGTGGTGACGAGATCCCACAGCCATGAATTAAAACAGGAAGGGAGAACAGAAGAAAAAGATGAAGGAGTTGAGGTGCAGTCAGTGAACACCCTGTTTGATGAGGTGGTGGGAGGGAGAAACCTGGACAGGCAGTATTCAGCTCTGAAAGGTTAATGGAGTTACACCAGAAAGATGAAACAATAAAGCATTTATATCATAAAGCCCGCTCGGGAAAGGGAAAGGTATCAGGATGTATCCCAGGATGCTGTTACCTTAAGGTTAAAATTTTAAGGTGTAAATGGAGACCTTGGCAGGTTAGTGCAGATGAGGAATGGGCGGACGTTCACCAGACTGTGTTGCCGGTAGTATTGTGGGTAGCACACGGATTACCTGTAGGAGGTCATCTCGGAGTGAGGAAGACTCAGGGTCAGAGACAGAAGCATTTTTATTGCCTGGATTGCATAAAGATGTGGTGGAATTTTGCCGTACCTGACATACGTGTCAGATGGTAGGAAAGCCACAGGCGGAGATAAAACCAGGGTCTTTGATACCTATTCCCGCATTCGGAGAACCTTTTACACCGGTTATAATTAATTGTGTAGGTCCCCTCCCAAAAACCAAAAGTGGCAGCCAGTATTTGCTAACCGTAATGGGGGCGTCTACCGGGCTTCCCGAGGCAATTCCTTTACGGAATGTCAAGGCAAAAGGGTGTCATGGATTACCCAGGGAGAGTCAGTCAGACCAAGGATCCAAATTTACTGCCAAATTATTTAAGGAGGTCATGGATAGTTTAGGCATCAGACACTTTACCTCAAGTGCGTGCCACCCTGAATCCCAGGGAGAATTACAAAGGTGGCATCAGACCCTAAAGACCATGTTGAGGGTTTTATTGCCTGGAGTACTGAAAGGGTTGGGATAAAGGTCTCCCATTTGTATTATTTTCATTAGAGAGGCTCCAAATGAATCAACTCAGTTTACTCCATTTGAATTGATATTCGGACACGAAGGGGTCCTTTAAAACTAATTAAGGAAAAGTTTGTAGGCCCGAAGTCAGAGATCTGAGAGTTGGATTGTGTATCTGAGGTGAGAGAAAGACTAAACAGAGTGGGTGAATGAGCTAAACAACATTGGAAGGTGGCCCAGCACCGCACGAAGCAAGAAGCAGGTACAAAATCTAAAATCCATGCGTTTGCCCGTGGGGATAAAGTCTTGGTGCTATTACCCAGTGGTAGGAGATCCCTTCAAAGCCAGGTTTAGTGGTTCCTATCAGATTGAGAAGAAGTTAAGTCAGGTAAATTATCTGGTAAAGATGCCAGACAGAAAAAAAGATTATAGGGTGTGTGATGTGAACACGCTGAAACAGTCCTGTGACAGGGAAAGGGAACCGGGGAAACAGGGTATTAGTTACTGCCACTCAGAGTGAGGAATCAGATATTAGTTACTGCCACTCAGAGTGAGGAATCAAATCCCAACAATGTGGATTTTGATGCACCTAAAACTAAATTAAATAATGAAAAAGTCCTAAAATACTGGGATAGTGTCGTGAGCTATCTGTCCCAGGAACAGAGTGAAAACCTTGTTACAATGCTATGAGGACCTGTGTAGAAATAGAGTGGGTCGGACTAATGCCATAGTACATGAGGTTGATGTAGGGAAGGCTGTTCCAATAAAACAACACCCCTATTGGCTCAATCCTCTCAGAGTAGCGCAGGTTCAGCAGGAAGTGGAAGTGATGTTACAAGGTGACATCATCGAGCCGAATCAAAGCGAGTGGAGTTCGCCGATCGTGTTGGTTCCCAAACCTGATGTACCCAACGATGTAGGTTATCGGAAGGTCAATGCAGCGGCTAAATCTGATTCATACCCAATTCCAAAGTTGGAGGATTGTGTGGAAAAAGTCGGACAAGCGACTTGCATCACAAAGTTGGACTTACCTCGCGGTTACTGGCAGGTACCTTTGTCAGAGAGAGCAAAAGAAGTTTCTGCTTTTGTTACCCCAAATGGGCTATTATCAATTTAAAATAATGCCCTTTGGGATGAAGACCACATCAGCCATATTTCAAAGGCTTATGAACAGAGTTGTGGCAGGATTGGCTAATTGTGCTGTCTACGTAGGTGACTGAGTAATCTTTAGCCATTCATGGAAAGATCACATGGAGCATTTGGCCGAGCTCTCCGAGAGACTACAGAAAGCAAAGTTAGCCATAAACTGGGCAAAGACCGGATTTACAAAGGTGGAAGTGACGTTCTTAAGACACAACATTGGATACGGACGGATGGCACCGAGAAACATGAAGACAAAGGCTACAGAGGAATTCCCAAGGCAATCATCGAAAATGGAAGTGCGACGCTTTCTGGGATTGAGTGGGTTTTACAGAAAATTTGTATCCAACTTCAGTCGCGCAGTGGCATTGCCGACGGATTTGTTGAAAAAGAACACAAAATTTCAGTGGACAGAACAATGCCAGGAGGCGTTTGAGAATTTGAACGCAGTATTAATCACCGCACCGCCAGACTTCCTGAAATCCTTCCGAGTGGCTGTGGGCGCCTGTAATGTCGGGGTTGGAGCTGTGTTCATGCCGGTGGGATTGAAAAACCAATTGGTTAGTTTAAAAAAAACTCAATATCTATCAGACAAAATATTCCACCAACGATAAGGAGTTATTGAGTTCAGTAACAGCCTTACAACTCTTTAATATTTACATTACAAACAATATAGCGGTGACAATTGTGTAAGTTGATCCCAATCCTTTGACATTTCGGGACATATTTAGGGACAAAAGCACCCGATTGTTTCGTTGGAGTCTCATGTTACAAGCATTTAATTTACAAATTGTGCATGTTGCAGGATGAAACATTATTGTAGGTGCGTTATCGCGAATTAAAAAGAAGCCATCTTTTTATGTTGATGGTTCAGTTTTTTTCTTAAGGGGGAAGATGTTGTGAAGTTGAGTTTGTGAAGTGTGGTCCCTTTAAAAGCTGGTTTTGTGTCAGTGATTGGATGTTTAAAATGCAGGTGCACACAGGGTACACAGACTGCAACATTTGTAACCAGGACCAAGCATCAGGGTTGCCTTGGTAACAGGCTTTGCAGGCTTTTGAATTTTGACAGCCTATCAGTTTAAGGAAGACGCTCAGCTATCAGGAACCAATCAAGTTTGAATTTGCTGGTGTTGATAACATCAGGCCAATCCTGGTGTAGGAAAATTGATAGGTCATTACAGTTATAAAGAGGAACTCAACAGCCTACCTGCAGTTCAACAGAAGAACTGCCACCTCTCAACACCTAGAGAGGGAAGAGCAGCTCCCCGCCAGCTAAAAAATATCTCTTAGAATCATAGACACCCTACAGTGCAGAAGGAGGCCATTCAGCCCATCGAGTCAACACTGACCACAATCCCACCCAGCCTCTATTCCTGTAACCCCACACGGTTACCCTAGCTAGCCCCCCCAAAACTAAGGGTCAATTTAGCATGGCCGATCAACCTAACCCGCACATCTTTAGACTGTGGGAGGAAACCGGAGCACCCGGAGGAAACCCACGCAGACACGGGGAGAACACGTAGACTCCGCACAGACAGTGACCCAAGCCGGGAATCGAACCCGGGTCCCTGGCGCTGTGAGGCAGCAGCGCTAACCCACTGTGCCACCGTGTCGCTCTCCATCTATCTAACAAAAGGGTACGAAATCAGAAAGAGCTTACAGACAGCGGAATCGCCAGAAGGACTCCAAAGGTTTTTCCAAAGTAACAACTAACATATCCTTCTTCTGCCTTCCTTCCTTATCAAAATACCAGTTGAGCATACTGACATGGCACAATGTGAGTTTTCCTTCTATCAAATAATTCACCTCACTCAATTTTCTTTCAATGCAATAAGACGCACTAAACCTTGCTTTTAAAGGTTCAGCTACCACTGGTAGTAATACTGATACCCGTCACGTCACTCGGGAAACTATGATTTTTTGATTTCTTATCCACTTATTTTTTCATCACCTGCTGTGCCACTTTAAAATGTTGTCAAGTCAACTCACCTGCTCTTTTCAATCCTCCCCTAAAATGTGACATGTAGTCCAACAATGTGGTCTCAGAACGCCAACTCACCTATTTCTCTTCAATCACTGTAAGTGGTCCTCTTACCTCATGGCCAAAAATCTGTTCAAATGGACAGAATTCAGTTGATTCATTGGGTGCATCCCTGATTGCAAAGAGTACAAATGGAATTCCTTTATCCCAATCCTCTGGATATTCCTGACTATAGGCCCTCAACATTCCTGGCTAAAATCAGTTATTACCCTGCTCTCTCAGCATCTGATCTGCAAGGTTTGCCAGACAAATTGACTCCTGTAACAAAACACTTCCTCTTAAAGCAGCCTCACCTTACACCAAAAATATCTCAAAATAACACAGTATCTCACAATGGTAAGCACCTCTTGAGAATCCTCATCCAATTCCAGCTGCTGGGAGGCGTGACTGAGGTCGAGCCTGGTGAACTTCAGGCCATTGCTAATTTAGTGTAAAGGTCCTCAATGTTAGGAATAGGGTGTCTATCTATTTGAGCTCCTCGATTTACAGTGGGGTTATAACCCCCATGTATTCCTACAGTACGATCCGGGTTGAGGATAGTCTCAGGGATAGGGTCCATTCCGAGGACTACACAAGTTTTATAACACCTAAATCTTCCAGCCTCCCAAACTCTACTTCAACCTCATGATGCAATGGATAAGACACTGGGCAAGCCCCAAAAAATTTGGTATTGTCCTGGGATTCAGATAAATTTTGGCTTTGACTCCTTTGATTCATCCCAGTTCCTTTGGAAAGACCTCCCAGCATTTACACAGCAATTCCTGAAAATCTTCATCCCATAGGTTTAATATTTCCAATCAATCTAATTGTATCTGCTTCAGCCAACCCTGACCCACGAGGCAGGGTCTGTGACCCTCAATCACTGGAACAGGGAGGTTAGCTGTTTGGTTTGTGTAAGATACTGTATTTATTGCTGACTTCAATGTCTGTCTGGTATGTGTAGACAATATGCCTCCTGACTCACTCAACCTCAAGTGTTGAAGACCTTTCTGAAGGTAATGGAATGCTGGCTCCCCTACGACTGCGGCTCCTGTGTGGATTTCCATTTTAAGGGATTTTCCATTTACCATCAGAGATATGGCCAAAGAAGACACTTTGTTTAGTTGGACCAGGTTTACGGCTTGGGTTCCTTGTTGGCTTCCTCATCCAGTTTTCTTTAATAGAGTTAAACTAACGGTTGTTGTTTTTCTAAGATGTTCTGAGCTGATTTCTTCCCTTTACACCACGCTGGTAAATGACCCCTTCGATTGGAAACGCACAGAATTCCTGCACTGACAAATTTCTTGTGAGTCCCCTTCCCCGCACATCGGAAACAAGTTTCCACCCTCAATGCTGTACTCCCCTTCTCTGAAATTGCTCCGCACTCACTCAAGATGTTCCTCGTAGCACCTTTTTCCTGCACCTTGTAACTGGCTGACGCCCTGCTCAGCACATCTCCTCAGCTTCTTCTAAAGAGATTTTGGTTTTGGCAGCACCTTCACCTGTTTATTCCATAGATTGAATGGTCCCTGAGCATTTCCCCTAAAACTTGCTCTAATTCCCAGTGCTCTGCAAACCCTCTCAACCTGGCCACATAACCAGAGCCTGGCTCCCCTGGCTCCTGGACTGCTGAATGTAAGTTAAGCCTCAGCACAAATTGGGGGTCGGGGGTTAGAATGATTTTTGACCCATTTGTGTCTGGAGTCTCAGGCGATGTTAATCTCCTCACTGGGCTGTAGGTTTGTGAGCCACAGACCATGAGGAGAATAACCTTCCGTTTTTCTTCTGTTGTTATCTCATTTGTTACAAAGAGGTAACGCAGCTTTTCGATATACTGCCCTAGTTTTCCAACTCTGGCTCAAACGAGTCACTCATTCCAATTAAAGGTGTTTGATGTGGTGTTTGTACCTTCCTTCTCCTTGGCTTCGACTTTCACTCTCCCCTTCCCCCTCCAGCTGCACACTGCAAACTCCCCACAACTAACAAAGTTTGATTTTGATTTGATTTATTATTGTCACATGTATTAACATACAGTGAAAAGTATTGTTTCTTGCGCGCTTTACAGACAAAGCATACCGTTCATAGAGAAGGAAATGAGAGGGTGCAGAATGTAGTGTTACAGACATAGCTAGGGTGTAGAGAAAGATCAACTTAATGCAAGGTAGGTCTATTCAAAAGACTGACAGCAGCAGGGAAGAAGTTGTTCTTGAGTCGGTTGGTACGTGACCTCAGACTTTCGTATCTTTTTCCCGATGGAAGAAGGTGGAAGAGAGAATGTCCGGGGTGCGTGGGATCCTTAATTATGCTGCTGCTTTACCGAGGCAGCGGGAAGTGTAGACAGAGTCAATGGATGGGAGGCTGGTTTGCGTGATGGATTGGGCTACATTCACAACCTTTTGTAGTTCCTTGGGGTTTTGGACAGAGCAGGAGCCATACCAAGCTGTGATACAACCAGAAAGAATGCTTTCTATGGTGCATCTGTAAAAGTTGATGAGAGTCATAGCTGACATGCCAAATTTCCTTAGTCTTCTGAGAAAGTAGAGGTGTTGGTGGGCTTTCTTAACTATAGTGTCAGCATGGGGGGACCAGGACAGGTTGTTGGTGATCTGGACACCTAAAATCTTGAAGCTCTCGACCCTTTCTACTTCGTCCCCATTGATGTAGACAGGGGCATGTTCTCCTTTACGCTTCCTGAAGTCGATGGCAATCTCCTTCGTTTTGTTGACATTGAGGGAGAGATTATTGTTGCCGCACCAGTTCACCAGATTCTCTACCTCATCCCTGTACTCTGTTATCAATGTTTGAGATCTGACCCACTACGGTGATGTCATCAGCAAACTTGAAAATCGAGTTGGAGGGGAATTTGGCCACACAGTCATAGGTGTGTAAGGAGTATAGTAGGGGGCTGAGAACACAGCCTTGTGGGGCACTGGTATTGAGGATGATCGTGGAGGAGGTGTTGTTGCCTATCCTTACTGATTGTGTCTGTGAGTTAGGAAGTTCAGGATCCAGTCGCAGAGGGAGGTGCCGAGGACCAGGCCACAGAGTTTGGAGATGAGTTTTGTAGGAATAATGGTGTTGAAGGCTGAGCTGTAGTCAATAAATAGGAGTCTGACACAGGTGTCCTTGTTATCTCGGTGTTCCAGGGTTGAGTGCAACTCTATTTGTTTCTCGTTGCCAGTGTAATAACTTGAGGGTGATAGGTTGTGACTCGAAGTGAAGAAGGAGTTATTACGAGCAATATGAATTGTTCACACAAGCAATGTTCAGACAGGAATAAAGACACAGCTATATCTCTCTGCTCCCCGCACCCCGATACACACCCTTGCTCCCGATTGGCTTGGCTTCCTGTGCTGGCTCCCCTTAGGGTCCGGCCCAATCACCTGGACCTCAGAGATCTCTCCCGTTAAAGGGGCCACGCAACCACAATTGACAAAATAACCAGAGGGGAAATGAGATTTATTTTTACACGGAGTGTTCCAGGAGGTGGTGCCTGAAGGGAGAGAGGAAGCCGGTTCTTTGATAACTTTCAAAAGCGAATTGGATAAATACATTGCAATGAAACAGTTCTCGGGTGTGGTTTTCCCGTCTCCGCCGTGCTGGTTCGGTAGCGCAGGGGGACGGGAGATTTGAACAGGAACCAAACATGTCGGAATTGTACACGTCACCAGGCAGTCATGATCTTCCCGGGCCACTTCTTATGATGTCATCACCCCATGCCCAGGGGGGGCGTGAGGCTGATTTAAATATCTAAATCCTAATTTCAATCTGTTTAGCGAGCCCAGGACCCTATTGCCGTAATGAACTCGCCAGTGGAGGCTCTCATTGGCTGGGAACACAGATGGTTGCCACCAAACATGGTGACATTGCTGGTGGGACCGGAAACCATTGAGGTCCTCTGGGTGGTCGGGGGCATTTGGAGAGGGGCAATGCCCCTTGGACAAGGCCATCTTGGCAACCAGGCTCTGCCCACCGAGCACCAGGCAGTGCCGGGGAGAAGGGGGGGGGGTGGTGGTGGGTGGGTTGGTCAGTAGGAGGAGAGAACTCTGCATCGGGAGGTGGGGACTGGTGCTGAGGGCAATCGGAGGTCAGGGCTGGCGATCAGGAGGCCGGTGATGGGGGGGTCTGTTGAAGAGAGTGTTCTGGATTGGGTGGGGGGAGGGGTATGTGGGGGGGGGAGGGTCTGTGGGAGGCTGTCGATCGGTGGGGGGGGGGGGGCAGTGTCTGTTGTGGGCGGGGATTGGTTCTGTGTACAGTTTGACCTCCTTACCCAAGGAAGGGTATTCTGGCATTAGAGGCTAAGTGCACTGAAGGTTCACCAGACTAATCCTGGGGATATTGAGATTGTCCTAAAGGAAAGACTGAGGAGGCTGGCCTGTATTCTCTAGAATTTAGAAAATGAGGCGGGGGGGGGGGGGGGTGTTGCCATGGTGATTGCATTCAAATGTATAAAATGTTTACAGGGCTTGACAGATTAGATGCAGGAAGGATGTTTTCCCTAGATTGGGGACAGGGTGGTTTAGAATCAGGGGACACGATCTCAGGAGCAGGAGGTAGGCCAATTAGGGCTGAGATAAGGAGACATTTCTTCAGTCAGAAGGTGGCAAATCTTTGGAATTCTCTACTCCAGAGAGTTGTGGAAGCTGAGGGATCAAATAGAGTCACAGAGGTTTACAGCATGGAAACAGGCCCTTCGGCCCAACTTGTCCATGCCGCCCTTTTTTTTTATGACTAAGCTAATCCCAATTGCCCACATTTGGTCCATATCCCTCTCTACCCATCTTACCCATGTACCTGTCTAAACGCTTTTTAAAAGACAGAATTGTACCCGCCTCTACTACTACCTCTGGCAGCTTGTTCCAGACACTCACCATCCTCTGTGTGAAAAAATTGCCCCTCTGGACCCTTTTGTATCTCTCCCCTCTCACCTTAAACCTATGTCCTCTAGTTTTAGACTCCCCTACCTTTGGGAAAAGATATTGACTATCTAGCTGATCTGTGCCCCTCATTATTTTATAGACCTCTATAAGTTCACCCCTCAGTCTCCTACGCTCCAGAGAAAAAAGTCCCAGTCTATCCAGCCTCTCCTTAAAACTCAAACCATCAAGTCCCAGTAGCATCCCAGTAAATCTTTTCTGCACTCTTTCTAGTTTAATAATATCCTTTCTATAATAGGGTGACCAGAATTGTACACAGTATTCCAAATGTGGCCTTACCAATGTCTTGTACAACTTCAGCAAGATGTCCCAACTCTTGTATTCAATGTTCTGACCGATGAAACCAAGCATGCCGAATGCCTTCTTCATCACTCTGTCCACCTGTGACTCCACTTTCAAGGAGCTATGAACATGTACCCCTAGATCTCTTTGTTCTGTAACTCTCCCCAATATCCTGCCATTAACTGAGTAAGTCCTGCCCTGGTTCAATCTACCAAAATGCATCACCTTGCATTGATCTAAATTAAACTCCATCTGACATTCGTCAGCCCACTGACCCAATTGATCAAGATCCCGTTGCAATCGGAGATAACCTTCCTCACTGTCAATAAGTTCAAAGCAGAGATGGACAGTCTTCTGGACACTAGTGATATTAAGGGATATGGGGATAGTGCTGAGGTAGAAGGTCAGCCATGATTGGGGTTAAATGGAAGAGCAAACTCAATGGGTCAAATGGCCTACAACTGTTCCTATCTGGTGGTTGTGGGATCTTGCGTTGACTAAATTGGCAACTGCCCTCATGACCTCTGCATGTGGTGGAGGTGGTGGTCTACTGGTATGTCACTGGACCAGTCATCCAAATCTGCCAACCTGGGTTCAAATCCCACCACAGTAGATGGTGAAATTTGATTTTGGGGCAGTACGGTGGCACAGTTGTTAGTGCTGCTGCCTCACAGTGCTAGGGACCTGGGTTCGATTCCCGGCTTGGGTGACTCTCTGTGTGGAGTCTGCACATTCCCCCCGTGTCAGCGTGGGTTTCCTCCGGGTGCTCCGGTTTCCCCCCACACTCCAACGATGTGCGGGTTAGGGTGGATTGGCCATGCTAAATTGCCCCTTGGTGTCCTGGGATGGATAGGTTAGAGGGATTAGCGGGGTAAATATGTGGGATTACAGGGATAGGGCCTGGGTGGGGTTGTTGTTGGTGCAGACTCGATGGGCCGAATGGCGCGGTAGGGATTCTATGGTGTCAGGGGAACGCCTTACCCTGACCAGTTTGAGAGGTGACTGAGGAATGGGAATCTGACTAATTTTGGAAGCAAGGGGGTTAGAATTCTGCAAAATTGCGCAGTCAGCAATCTCTGCCGGATAACGCCGAGTGATTGGGCAATAAGATTCATCCAAAACCGGTACGGTAGCGCAGTGGTTAGCACTGCTGCCTCACAGCTCCAGGGTCCCGGGTTCGATTCCCGGCTCGGGTCACCGTCTGTGTGGAGTTTGCACATTCTCCTCATGTCTGCGTGGGTTTCCTCCGGGTGCTCCGGTTTCCTCCCACAGTCCAAAGGTGTGCGGGCTAGGTTGATTGGCCAGGTTAAAAATTGCCTCTTAGAATCCTAGAATGCGTAGGTTAGAGGGATTAGTGGGTAAAATATGTGGGGGTAGGGCCTGGGTGGGATTGTGGTCGGTGCAGACTCGATGGGCCGAATGGTCTCCTTCTGCACTGTAGGGTGTCTATGATTTCTATGAAAACCCTGACTCTTGGCAACCCTCGACCACTGAATCTTTTCCTTCTGTCACAACATCCCCTCGGTGCTGAAAACTCTTTCCAACACCCCCAGTGTAGAAAGCCCCAAATAAACCACAAGAAAGGTGGATTTCTCAGAAGAGGCTGAGTTTAAAGTAAAGGATTCCACCGTGGAGTTAAGAAGTGAATTATTGAACGTGCTGGTGCAGTGAGAAGATTCCACAGCCTGATTCATCTCCCTACCCTGGGAGGGGACACTCAGAGCCCAGGCACTTTCCCAGGCAAAGCCACAGAAACATCCCAATCTCACATCGCTTTCAGTCTGCGGAGAGGAGATGCACCATTTCCCTTTTACAGAAACTGTCTCAGCAAACGAGGCAAAGCCACCAGGCACCAAAATAGCAGCTTTTCTGTTAAACCGCTCGTGTATTTATGTCATTTGATTTGATTTGGTTTATTATGTATTAACATACAGTGAAAAGTATTGTTTCCTGCGCGCTATACAGACAAAGCATACCATTCATAGAGAAGGAAATGAGAGGGTGCAGAATGTAGTGTTACAGTTATAGCTAGGGTGTAGAGAAAGATCAACTTAGTGCGAGGTAGGTAGCATCGTTCGAGAGTTTAAAAGAGTTGGAATGAAGTTTTAGAAGCACAGAATGAGTGTAAAAGATAGAATTAGAAAGCATGCTGGGCACAGCTTGCAAGAAGTTGCCTCACTCCGGCGCCACTTTGGAAAAGAAAAATCAGACTTATCACCATAAGAACATAAGAACATAAGAAATAGGAGCAGGAGTAGGCCATCTAGCCCCTCGAGCCTGCCCTGCCATTCAATAAGATCATGGCTGATCTGAAGTGAATCAGTTCCACTTACCCATCTGCTCCCCATAACCCCTAATTCCCTTATCGATCAGGAATCCATCTATCCGTGATTTAAACATATTCAACGAGGTAGCCTCCACCACTTCAGTGGACAGAGAATTCCAGAGATTCACCATCCTCTGAGAGAAGAAGTTCCTCCTCAACTCTGTCCTAAACTGACTCCCCCTTATTTTGAGGCTGTGCCCTCTAGTTCTAGTTTCCTTTCTAAGTGGAAAGAATCTCTCCATCTCTACCCTATCCAGCCCCTTCATTATCTTATATGCCTCTATAAGATCACCCCTCAGCCTTCGAAACTCCAACGAGTACAAACCTAATCTGCTCAGTCCCTCCTCATAATCTACACCCCTCATCTCCGGTATCAACCTGGTGAACCTTCTCTGCACTCCCTCCAAGGCCAATATATCCTTTCGCAAGTAAGGGGACCAAAACTGCACACAGTATTCCAGTTGCGGCCTCACCAATGCCTTGTACAGATGCAGCAAAACTTCTCTGCTTTTATATTCTATGTAAGAAGTTTAACAACACCAGGTTAAAGTCCAACAGGTTTATTTGGTAGCAAAAGCCACACAAGCTTTCGGAGCTCTTAGCCCCTTCTTCAGGTGAGTGGGAATTCTGTTCACAAACAGAGCATATAAAGACACAGACTCAATTTACATGAATAATGGTTGGAATGCGAATACTTACAGCTAATCAAGTCTTTATAAGTATAATCAAGTATATCCAAGTATAACCAAGTATAATCAAGATTATATTCTATCCCCCTCGCGATAAATGCCAACATCCCATTTGCCTTCTTGATCACCTGTTGTACTTGCAGACTGAGTTTTTGTGACTCATGCACAAGGACCCCCAGGTCCCTTTGCACAGCAGCATGTTGTAATTTTTTTCCATTTAAATAATAATCCAATTTGTTATTATTTCTTCCAAAGTGAATAACCTCGCATTTGCCAACGTTATACTCCATCTGCCAGATCCTCGCCCACTCACTCAGCCTGTCCAAGTCTCTCTGCAGACCTTCCGCTTCCTCCACGCAATTCACTTTCCCACTTATCTTCGTGTCGTCAGCAAACTTTGTTACCCCACACTCAGTCCCCTCCTCCAGATCATCTATGTAAATAGTAAACAGTTGAGGCCCCAGTACCGATCCCTGCGGCACGCCACTAGTCACCATCTGCCAACCAGAAAAGCGCCCATTTATTCCAACTCTCTGCTTCTAACTCCCAGCCTCTAACTCCAATGTTTACACCAAATTATCACCCTAACTCGATATTTATGAAGCAGAGGGTGACAGGGGGAGCTTTCCACAACAGGCCGTTAGGATCTGGGACGCACTGCCCGAGACTGGGGTGGAAATCGATTCAAACTGGGCCTGACAAAGGCAATTGGATAATTACCTCAGGAGGAACCAATTCAGGGGAATTGTGGGAAATGGGCTAGTGCATCGCTCCTGCAGGGAACAGTGGGCTGAATGGCCTCCCTCCGCTTCATCGCCATTCAATAAATCTTCAATATGATTTACATGTGGCAAATCCACACATCGATTGACACACCAATTTACCACAGCTCAATGCCAGCCGACGGAAAGATGTACTTTTTATTTCGGTGAAGGATCTATTATGATCTTCACCACCGCAGTTTCATTCCACGCAATTACTCTTTCTCACTATCTTTTGATACGTGGTTAGTTTGTGGTCGGAGTACCTCAGGAAGGCAAGAGATATCTGACTGTACAAAATTCCCTCACACCTCCCAAAACCACGTCACATTTTTCATTGTAAAATTTGCAGATTTACAGCCGACTTTGTGTTTACCACATCCGGTTTGTGGTGGGAGCGTCAGAATATCAGCCGCACTATAAATGGCCCAGACGTGACTGGTTTACCTTCATCTGCCTATCTCCGAGGGTCACTCGTGCAGGACGTAAGTGTCAGGATCACTGGGTAAGGATACATTTCTGATTTAATCTCAATCTGATAGGACTTGTGTTTTTTATTCATTCGTGGGACGTGGGTGTCGCTGGCTGGGCCCAGCATTTGTTGCCCATCCCTAATTGCCCCTTGAGAAGGTGATGGTGAGCTGCCTTCTTGAACCCGCTGCAGACCATCTGGTGTGGATAACCAAAAGAGAAAATGCTGGAAAATCTTAGCAGGTCTGGCAGCATCTGTAAGGAGAGACGTTTCGAGTCCCGTTGTCAAAGCAGCTTTGACAAAGGGTCATCTGGACTCGAATCGTCAGCTCTTTCCTCTCCTTCCAGATGCTGCCAGACCTTCTGAGATTTTCCAGCATTTTCTCTTTTGGTTTCAGATTCCAGCATCCGCAGTAATTTGCTTTGATATATGTGGTGTAGGTACACCTACAGTGCAGTTAGGGAGGAAGTTTCAGGATTTTGACCCCAGCGACTGCGAAGGAACGGCGATATATTTCCAAGTCAGGATGGTGAGTGACTTGGAGGGGAACTTGCAGGTAGTGGTGTTCCCATGTATCTGCTGCCCTTGTCCTTCTAGATGGAAGTGGTCGTGGGTTTGGAAGGTGCTGTCTAAGGATCTTTGGTGAGTTGCTGCAGTGCATCTTGAAGATGGTACACACTGCTGCTACTGAGCCTCGGTGGTGGAGGGATTGAATGTTTGTGGATGTGGTGCCAATCAAGCGGGGCTGCTTTGTCCTGGATGGTGTCGAGCTTCTTGAGTGTTGTTGGAGCCGCACCCATCCAGGCAGGTGGAGAGTATTCCATCACACTCCTGACTTGTGCCTTGTAGATGGTGGACAGGCTTTGGGGAGTCAGGAGGTGAGTTACTCGCCGCAGGATTCCCAGCCTCTGACCTGCTCTGGTAGCCACAGTATTTACATGGCTGGTTTCTGGCCAATGGTAACCCCCATTATAATCTGATGATTAACCTGTATCTGACTGTAATCTAACCACGGTATCTCCCTGATACCTTTCACACTCTCAGGAAGCTGCAAAGTGCTTAGCAGCTGATGAGGTAATTTGTGAAGTGGAATCATGCTGCAACGCAGGAAATGTGGCAGTCAATTATCACACAGCAAGATCCCACACACAGCAATGTGATAATGATCAGAAAAGCTGTCTCCATACCGGTGACTGTGGGGTTAATGTTGAGCAGGAATTGGGGAGAACTGCCCCGGACTGGAACAACAAAATGACAACTCCGAAAGACAGACTGAGCTTTGGTTAAAATTGCACTCAAAATACATCACCTCTGACAGTGCGGCACTCCCTCAGTACTGACCCTCTGACAGTGCGGCACTCCCTCAGTACTGACCCTCTGACAGTGCGGCACTTTCTCAATACTAACCCTCTGACAGTGCAGCACTCCCTCAGCACTGACCCTTTGGCAGTGCGGCACTCCCTCAGCACTGACCCTCTGACAGTGCGGCACTCCCTCAGTACTGACCCTCTGACAGTGCGGCACTCCCTCAGCACTGACTCTCTGACAGTGCAGCACTCCCTCAGTACTGACCCTCTGACAGTGCAGCACTCCCTCAGTACTGACCCTCTGACAGTGCGGCACTCCCTCAGTACTGACCCTCTGACAGTGCGGCACTCCCTCAGTACTGACCCTCTGACAGTGTGGCACTCCCTCAGTACTGACCCTCTGACAGTGCGGCACTCCCTCAGTTCTGACCCTCTGACAGTGCGGCACTCCCTCAGTACTGACCCTCTGACAGTGCAGCACTCCCTCAGTACTGACCCTCTGATAGTGCGGCACTCCCTCAGTACTGACCCTCTGACAGTGCGGCACTCCCTCAGTACTGACCCCCTGACAGTGCGGCACTCCCTCAGTACTGACGCTCTGACAGTGCGGCACTCCCTCAGCACTGACTCTCTGACAGTGCAGCACTCCCTCAGCACTGACCCTCTGACAGTGCAGCACTCCCTCAGTACTGACCCTCTGACAGTGCGGCACTCCCTCAGTACTGACCCTCTGACAGTGTGGCACTCCCTCAGTACTGACCCCCTGACAGTGCGGCACTCCCTCAGTACTGACGCTCTGACAGTGCGGCACTCCCTCAGTACTGACCCCCTGACAGTGCGGCACTCCCTCAGTACTGACGCTCTGACAGTGCAGAGGTGAATAGATTTGTGATTAAGAAGGGGGTAAAGGGTTATCGATGTGAATGTGGGGCTCAGCCATGTTCTTATTGAATGTTGGCGCAGGCTTGAGGGGCTGAATGGCCTACTCTTGCTCCTAATTGGTTGTTATGTATTCAGGCAGTCGTGACAATCCTCTAATGATATTTGCAGATTGAAGCGATGGCGTGGGTTTTGTTGCTGTTTGTCTCGGTCAGTCTCCTCACCGTTCCTTCATCGACTGATTCCAACAGCCTCAACATCACCTTCCAGAGAAGCCTGAGTCTATCCAGGAAAATTCTCCAGAACGTCCGAGATTTACTCATCAAATATGTAAGATTCACAATTCCTTTGTCAAGTTAAAGTTTATTTATTCGTGTCACAAGTAAGGCTTACATTAACACTGCAATGAAGTTACTGTGAAAATCCCCTAGTCGCCACACTCCGGTGCCTGTTCGGGTACACTGAGGGAGAATTTAGCATGGCCAATGCCCCCTAACTCGCACATCTTTGGACTGTGGGAGGAAACCGGAGCACCCGGAGGAAACCCACGCAGACACGGGGAGAATGTGCAAACACCACACAGACAGTGACCCAAGCCGGGAATCGAACCCGGGACCCTGGCGATGAGAGGCAGCAGCGCTAACCACTGTGCCACCCCATTTTCACATTGGGAGTTTGGAGGTTCAGGATTCTAATAATTAGTCGTGGACGAGTCTTTTCTTATTCATTGGGACATGGGCATCGCTGGCTGGATGGCATTTTTTGCCCATCCCTAATTGCCCCTATCTGTGGGCAGTTAAGAGTTTGCCACATTCCTGTGGTTCTGGAGTCACATGTAGGCCAGACTGGGTAAGGACGGCAGATTTCCTTCCCTAAAGGACATTAGTGACCAGATGGGTTTCTCCGACAATTAGCAATGGTTTCATGATCATCAGTAGATTCTTAACTCCAGAGCTGGGTTGGTGGTGGTGGGCAGGGGGGGTGGGGGCAGGGGGTGGTCTATTGAAGTTGATAAGGATATGGAGCTAAGGCAGATAACTGGAGTTCAGATAGAGGTCATGCACAATCTGACAGAATAAGAACATAAGAACATAAGAAATAGGAGCAGGAGTAGGCCATCTAGCCCCTCGAGCCTGCGAGTAGGCCATCTAGCCCCTCGAGCCTGCCCCGCCATTCAATAAGATCATGGCTGATCTGACGTGGATCAGTACCACTTACCCGCCTGATCCCCATAACCCTTAATTCCCTTACCGATCAGGAATCCATCCATCCGCGCTTTAAACATATTCAGCGAGGTAGCCTCCACCACCTCAGTGGGCAGAGAATTCCAGAGATTCACCACCCTCTGGGAGAAGAAGTTCCTCCTCAACTCTGTCTTAAACCGACCCCCCTTTATTTTGAGGCTGTGTCCTCTAGTTTTAACTTCCTTACTAAGTGGAAAGAATCTCTCCGCCTCCACCCTATCCAGCCCCCGCATTATCTTATAAGTCTCCATAAGATCCCCCCTCATCCTTCTAAACTCCAACGAGTACAAACCCAATCTCCTCAGCCTCTCCTCATAATCCAAACCCCTCATCTCCGGTATCAACCTGGTGAACAAGCTCGAGGGGCTGAATAGCCTCCTCTTGTTCCTATGTAGCAGGCTGGAGGGGCTGAATGGCCTCCTCCTGTTCCTGTGTGGCAAGCTGGAGGGGCTGAATGGCTTCCTCCTGTTCCTGTGTAACAGACTCGAGGGGCTGAATGGCCTCCTCATGTTCCTGTGTAACAGGCTGGAGGGGCTGAATGGCTTCCTCCTGTTCCTGTGTAACAGACTCGAGGGGCTGAATGGCCTCCTAATGTTCCTGTGTAACAGGCTGGAGGGGCTGAATGGCCTCCTCCTGTTCCTGTGTAACAGACTCGAGGGGCTGAATGGCCTCATCATGTTCCTGTGTAACAGGCTGGAGGGGCTGAATGGCCTCCTCCTGTTCCTGTGTAACAGGCTGGAAGGGCTGAATGGCCTCCTCCTGTTCCTGTGTAACAGGCTGGAGGGGCTGAAAGGGCTCCTCCTGTTCCTGTGTGGCAGGCTAGAGGGACTGAATGGCCTCCTGTGTTCCCAATGTGGGAATGAGATTGATTTTCGGGTTCTGGTTGTTTTATTGCAGAAAGAGGAGAAGATGGGGAACGCAGCGTTTGATGACCACAATATGATCTTGTGCACTTTGCCCAGCTCCAGTCTGGCCTACAGCTATTGGCTGCAATTGCAAGTACGGACCATTCATTATCTGTTCATTCAGAACCCAAACTATTTCCCCATTCCCCCCCATTCCCTCCCATTCCCCCATTCCCCCCATTCCCCCTCCCCATTCCCCCCCATTCCCCCATTCCCCCATTCCCCCCATTCCCTCCCATTCCCCCATTCCCCCCCATTCCCTCCCATTCCCTCCCATTCCCCCATTCCCCCCATTCCCCCTCCCCATTGCCCCCATTCCCCCCCATTCCCCCCATTCCCTCCCATTCCCTCCCATTCCCCCATTCCCCCCCATTCCCTCCCATTCCCTCCCATTCCCCCATTCCCCCCATTCCCTCCCATTCCCCCATTCCCCCCATTCCCCCATTCCCCCATTGCCGTCCCCCACCCCATTCCCCCCATTCCTCCTCCTCTTCCCCATTCCCCCATTCTCCCTCCCCATTCCCCCCTCTCCATTTCCCCATTCTCCCTCCCCATTCCGACATTCCCATTCCCCCTCCCCCTCCCCTCCTCATTCCCCCATTCTCCCCAATCCTCCCATTCCCTCCTCCCCTATTCCCCCTCCCCTCCCCATTCTCCCTCCCCATTCCCCCTCCCCCATTCCCCCCTCCCCATTCCCCCTCCCCACTCCCCCCTCCCCATTCCCCCATTCCCATTCCCCCTCCCCCTCCCCATTCCCCCCCAATCCCCCATTCCCCATTCTCCCTCCCCATTCCCCCTCCCCATCCCCCCTCCCCATCCCCCCTCCCCATCCCCCCTCCCCATCCCCCCTCCCCATTCCCACTCCCCATCTCTCCTCCCCATCCCCCCTCCCCATCCCCCTCCCCATCCCCCCTCCCCATCCCCCCTCCCCATCCCCCCTCCCCATCCCCCCTCCCCATCCCCCCTCCTCATTCCCCCCCTCTCCAATCCCTTCCCCATTACACCCCCTTCCATCCCCACCCTCTCGTGCATCCCCCTTCCCTCCTCCCCAACACCCTCCCCCACCACTCACACCCCCTCAGTCAGTTGCAGTGTCCCCCCCCAAAGTTTACCCTCTGTGTGTTATTCCCAGGATGTGGAGCGGCTGATGTTAAATGCGAAGGATCTCCACATTTTCTGGGTCCATGTGGATTACAAGCGGATTGATGAGCTTGGAGATTGCTGGGAATCCGCAATGAGCAAGTCTATGGAAGTGGTCTCCTTGGATCTGCGGGATCTCCTCTCTCAGCTCAGCTCCCAGGTACAGGAGCAATGAGGGGCGGGAATACCGGAATTCATAGAATCATAGAATCCCTGCAATGCAAAAGGAGGCCATTCAGCCCATCGAGGCTGCACCGACTCTCTGACAGAACATCTTACCCAGGCCCACCAGGCTCTGAACGGTCCAATCGGACCACACCTCAACTCATCATCCTCTAGACTTGCACTGTGGACAGGAGGCCGTTCGGCCCATTGAGTCAACGTCAGCCCTCTGTGAGCGATTCAGCCAATCCCATTCCCTCTCTCTATCCCTGTGTCTCTGCAAGTTTTTATCCCTCTAGTTCCCACCCAATTTCCTTCTGTTGTCTCCACCTCCATCACAGTCACGGACCGCGATCGAGTACCTGATCGTTAGCACTCGATTTTCTCTGCGTTACTCACCATCATTTACCATCCACCTCTTTGTTCATAAGATCATAAGATATAGGAGCAGAATGAGGCCATTCGGCCCATCGAGTCTGCTCCGCCATTCGATCATGGCTGATACGCTCCTCATCCCCATTTTGCTGCCTTCCCCCCATAACCCTTCAACCCATTCCCAATTAAAAATCTGTCTAACTCCTCCTTAAAGTTACTCACTGTCCCAGCATCCACCGCACTTAAGTCTCGTTTTAATTCTAGTTTTTCCTTCATGTCAGGGCCTCCAGTAAGTAACCCATCGTTCTGTCACTATCTCGTTTCGATTTGTCTACATCTCTTGCTGCCTCTCGATTTCACTCTTTTGGCAACCCATAATAAGGTCCCAACAGAGTAACACTTCCATTTGGCTTTCAGATAATGTACTGTAGGCCGAGGATTGTGGCACGGTAGCACAGTGGTTAGCACTGCTGCTTCACAGCTCCAGGTCCCGGGTTTGATTCTCGGCTTGGGTCACTGTCTGTGTGGAGTTTGCACATTCTCCTCATGTCTGCGTGGGTTTCCTCCGGGTGCTCCGGTTTCCTCCCACTGTCCAAAGATGTGCGGGTTAGGTTGATTGGCTAGGTTAAAAATTGCCCCTTAGAGTCCTGAGATGCGTAGGTTAGAGGGATTAGCGGGTAAATATGTGGGGGTAGGGCCTGGGTGGGATTGTGGTCGGTGCAGACTTGATGGGCCGAATGGCCTCCTTCTGCACTGTAGGGTTTCTATGATGAGCCTGTGGCTCAGTTGGAACATTCCGGGGCTCATAGTCTGAGGATCCTGGGTTCCGTCCTGGCTGCAGTCACTCTCCGAGCGAGCGGAGATCAGAATTGCAGGCTGCACGCGATGGGCTACATGGCAATGCCTCTGTCACCGTGTGGGTTGTAGAACTCTCCAGGAAACCCTTCCCATGTGCAAGAGATGGAGAGGTTTAGGGAGGGCATTCCAGAGGTTAGCCCCCCTCCCTCCCTCCCCCGAGGCAGGTGGAGTGATTCAAATCAGAATTGGAGGATTGCCTCAATCTTGGAGGGTCGTAGGGCTGGAGGAGGTTGCAGAGATAGGGAGGAGTGGAGGGTGTTACAAAGGGGAGGTTGATGCCCTCTCTCTGAGAACTGACACCAAACCACTCAAATAGGAGTCCCTCGCCTCTGAATCTGTTAAAGTGTGTGTGAGAAACAGTACAATCTGCGTTTCAGCAATGTTTCTTGGTTTAATCAAAATAACCACCTGAGACTCTGTGTAAAATCAACATTTTATTTATCGAACTAACTGTGAACAGGTAACGAAACTATTAACAAACTGAATTCAACACGATTCTAATGCAATGCTGTTTAGATGGGTGCGGCTCGGTGGCACAGTGGGTTAGCGCTGCTGCCTCACAGAGCCAGGGACCCGGGTTCGATTCCCAGCTTGGGTCACTGTCTGTGTGGAGTTTGCACATTCTCCCCGTGTCTGCGTGGGTTTCCTCCGGGTGCTCCGGTTTCCTGCCACAGTCTGAAAGACGTGCAGGTTAGGGTGCATTGACCCAAACAGGCGCCAGAGCGGGGTGACTAGGGGAATTTCACAGTAACTTCATTGCAGTGTTAATGTAAGTCTTACTTGTCACACTAATATATAATCATTTAACTTTGAACACAATTCCCACTTATTAATAAAAAATATAATTTTTTTAGTTCACTCTGAAAATTTTAACCAGGTTTTATCTTCCGGAATCTTCTGTCCGGAATCTCTGTTTTATTTTGGTACCTTTTCTATTCAGATGAAGTTTTGAGCTAAAGGCTGTTAGCTGTGACAGAGAGAGAGGGCAGTCGCTGTGGCAGAGAGAGGGGGGGCGGTCACTGTGACAGAGAGAGAGAGGGCAGTGGCTGTGACAGAGAGAGAGAGGGCAGTGGCTGTGACAGAGAGAGAGAGGGCAGTGGCTGTGACAGAGAGAGAGGGGGCAGTGGCTGTGACAGAGAGAGAGAGGGCAGTGGCTGTGACAGAGAGAGAGAGGGCAGTGGCTGTGACAGAGAGAGAGGGGGCAGTCGCTGTGACAGAGAGAGAGAGGGCAGTCGCTGTGGCAGAGAGAGAGAAGGCAGTCGCTGTGACAGAGAGAGAGGGGGCAGTCGCTGTGACAGAGAGAGAGAGGGCAGTGGCTGTGACAGAGAGAGAGAGGGCAGTGGCTGTGACAGAGAGAGAGAGGGCAGTGGCTGTGACAGAGAGAGAGGGGGCAGTCGCTGTGACAGAGAGAGAGAGGGCAGTGGCTGTGGCAGAGAGAGAGAGGGCAGTGGCTGTGACAGAGAGAGAGGGGGCGGTCACTGTGACAGAGAGAGAGAGGGCAGTGGCTGTGACAGAGAGAGAGAGGGCAGTGGCTGTGACAGAGAGAGAGAGGGCAGTGGCTGTGACAGAGAGAGAGGGGGCAGTCGCTGTGACAGAGAGAGAGAGGGCAGTCGCTGTGGCAGAGAGAGAGAAGGCAGTCGCTGTGACAGAGAGAGAGGGGGCAGTCGCTGTGGCAGAGAGAGAGAGGGCAGTCGCTGTGACAGAGAGAGAGAGGGCAGTCGCTGTGACAGAGAGAGAGGGGGCAGTCGCTGTGACAGAGAGAGAGAGGGCAGTCGCTGTGACAGAGAGAGAGGGCAGTCGCTGTGGCAGAGAGAGAGAGGGCAGTCGCTGTGACAGAGAGAGAGGGGGCAGTCGCTGTGGCAGAGAGAGAGAGGGCAGTCGCTGTGACAGAGAGAGAGAGGGCGGTCACTGTGACAGAGAGAGAGAGGGCAGTGGCTGTGACAGAGAGAGAGAGGGCAGTCGCTGTGGCAGAGAGAGAGGGGGCAGTCGCTGTGACAGAGAGAGAGAGGGCAGTCGCTGTGGCAGAGAGAGAGAGGGCAGTCGCTGTGACAGAGAGAGAGGGGGCAGTCGCTGTGACAGAGAGAGAGGGGGCAGTCGCTGTGGCAGAGAGAGAGAGGGCAGTCGCTGTGACAGAGAGAGAGAGGGCAGTCGCTGTGACAGAGAGAGAGGGGGCAGTCGCTGTGACAGAGAGAGAGAGGGCAGTCGCTGTGGCAGAGAGAGAGAGGGCAGTCGCTGTGACAGAGAGAGAGAGGGGGCAGTCGCTGTGACAGAGAGAGAGGGCAGTGGCTGTGGCAGAGAGAGAGAGGGCAGTCGCTGTGACAGAGAGAGAGAGGGCAGTGGCTGTGACAGAGAGAGAGAGGGCAGTCGCTGTGGCAGAGAGAGAGAGAGGGCAGTCACTGTGGCAGAGAGAGAGAGGGGGCAGTCGCTGTGGCAGAGAGAGAGAGGGGGCAGTCGCTGTGGCAGAGAGAGAGAGAGGGCAGTCACTGTGTCTCTCTGGAGCTGAGAGCTGGCTCTTATACCCCGATGACATATCAACACCCCCACAATAGGATTGGTTCTCAGCTTACCAAAACATCAAATTTAAATCTAATCGGCTGCTGTTATCCAAGTGCCGAGTTTAAACTGATTGGGCAAAATTCAAAAACAGCCTGTTGTCTTGGCAACACCACTGCCTGGCCTCTCGATACAAATGTTTCAGTCTGTGGACTGCATTTTAACAAATTAGTTTGTGTGATTATGGGGATCGCTGGCTGGCCAGCGTTTATTGCCCATCCCTAGTAATGCAGCTGTATCATTTCAAAAAACTTTTTAAAAAACTCTAAGTACCGAAAAAAACTACCTTTTTTTAAAGGCACCATGCAATAGTTTCACCTCTTTACATGGCGAAGGATCCTTTTGTTCCTCTCCCTGATTGAGACGCTGTGATGTTTGTGTCTTCCCAGATCTCGGCTCTGAATAGCACATCCCCGGAACCCTCGGACCTCAGTCTCCCCGACCATGCCCTGAACCCGGGCTCTGACTGGCACAGCAAGATGCAAGGATACATCATCTTCCGAGACCTGGAAGCTTACCTGAATAAAGTGGTTCGGGATTTCACCCTTCTGAAGGGCAAATATCACGAATGATGGAACGTGTATCCAATCAGGACGCACAGTTTGAAAAGAATTGAATCCAAATTGTTAGAAAACCTTTTGCACTGATTATTCAATAAATGTTTACAACTAACCTCATCATTCCCATATTTCTTCAATGTCTGTTATTGACACACAGAGGAGCGTTTCAAAGGAAGTTCACAACCTGCAATAGGTAGAAAATACCCCTTGACAGGTCAATGTTAAATACCTTTCCTTAACTTCCCGGAGAGCAGTTAAGAGTCGACCGCATTGCTGTGGGTCTGGAGTCCAGAACTAGGGGTCATAGAACATAGAAAAACTATAGCACAAACAGGCCCTTCGGCCCACAAGTTGCGCCGGTCATGTCCCTACCTACCTAGGCTTATATATAGACTTACCTATAACCCTCAATCCTATTAAGTCCCATGTACTCATCCAGGAGTCTCTTAAAAGACCCTATCGAGTTTGCCTCCACCACCACTGACGGCAGCCGATTCCACTCACCCACCACCCTCTGAGTGAAAAACTTACCCCTGACATCTCCTCTGTACCTACTCCCCAGCACCTTAAACCTGTGTCCTCTCGTAGCAACCATTTCAGCCCTGGGAAAAAGCCTCTGAGAATCCACCCGATCTATACCTCTCAACATCTTGTAAACCTCTATCAGGTCACCTCTCATCCTTCGTCTCTCCAAGGAGAAAAGACCGAGCTCCCTCAACCTATCCTCATAAGGCATGCCAACCAATCCAGGCAACATCCTTGTAAATCTCCTCTGCACCCTTTCTATGGCTTCCACATCCTTTCTGTAATGAGGTGACCAGAACTGGGCACAGTACTCCAGGTGGGGTCTGACGAGGGTCTTATAAAGCTGCATCATTATCTCCCGACTCCTAAACTCAATCCCTCGATTGATGAAGGCCAGCACACCATTTGCCTTCTTAACCACCTCCTCCACCTGCAAGGCCGATTTTAGAGTCCTATGGACCCAGAACCCAAGGTCCTTCTGATCCTCTACACTGCTAAGAGTCTTACCCCTGATATTATACTCCTTCATCCCATTTGACCTGCCAAAATGGACCACGACACATTTATCCGGGTTGAAGTCCATCTGCCACTTCTCCGCCCAGTCTTGCATCCTATCTATGTCACTCTGCAGCTTCTGACATCCCTCCAAACTTTCCACAACACCACCAACCTTCGTGTCATCAGCAAACTTGCCAACCCATCCCTCCACTTCCTCATCCAGGTCATTTATGAAGATGACAAACAGCAAGGGTCCCAGAACAGATCCCTGGGGCACACCACTGGTGACCGACATCCATTCAGAAAAACCACTCTCTGCCTTCTGCAGGCAAGCCAGTTCTGGATCCACAAGGCAACAGCCCCTTGGATCCCATGCCCTCTCACTTTCTCAAGACGTCTTGCATGGGGGACCTTATCGAACGCCTTGCTGAAGTCCATGTAAACCACATCTACCGCTTTTCCTTCGTCAATGTGTTTAGTCACATTTTCAAAGAACTCCACCAGGCTCGTAAGGCACGATTTGCCTTTGACAAAGCCGTGCTGACTACTTTTGAGCAAATTAAACCTCTCTAAATGTTCATAAATCCTGTCCCTCAGGATCTTCTCCATCAACTTACCAACCACTGAAGTTAGACTCACCGGTCGGTAATTTGAGGATAAGGGGTAAATCTTTTAGGACTGAGGTGAGGAGAAATTTCTTCACCCAGAGGGTGGTGAATGTGTGGAATTCACTCCCACTGGAAGCAGTTGAGGCCAAAACGTTGTCTGATTTCAAGAAGAAATTAGATATAACTCTTGGGGCTAAAGGGATCGAGGGATATCGGGGGGGTGGGGGGGGTGGGGTGGATCAGGACATTGAATTCGATGATCAGCCATGATTAAGATGAATGACAGAGCAGGTTCGAAGGGCCGAATGGCCTCCTCCTGCCTCTAGTTTCTATGAGTCACATGAGGGCCAGACTGGCTAAGGATGGCAGATTTCCTTTAGTGAACCAGGTGGGTTTTTACAGAATCCACCAACTTGCTGATTATTTAGACTGAGGGCAGAACTTTAATTGGGTATTTTCTAAATTACGAGATGCAGTGACACACCCGAGGTCCTCAGAGTGAGTGTCCGACCGTTTAGCACTGATCAAACCTTGGACCGGCCTCCAAACAGTCGGAGAGAGATAGAATGGCGGATATGTCGGCAGATCTCAGAGAAATGTAAATAAAGTAGGGTAATTGATAATAGAAAGGGGATTTCACCTTCCCAACAGTAACTGGGATAGTCTATTATATTCTTCTCAGGGGAAGCTGGTCCAGCCCAACAAGCTTTTGCAATGTGGCCCATTTTCCCACAATTCTTGCACTGACTATCCTTACTCCAGCATTCACTCGCTGAATGGCCCATTTTGGCACATCGGTGACATCCTTGTTGCTGTTTTGACTTCTTTAAAGTTAAAGCTTATTTATTAGTCACAAGTAGGCTTACATTAACACTGCAATGAAGTTACTGTGAAAATCCCCTAGTCGCCACACTCCAGCGCCTGTGCGTGTACACTGAGGGAGAATTTAGCACGGCCAATGCACCCTAACCAGCACGTCTTTCAGGCTATGGGAGGAAACTGGAGCACCCGGAGGAAACCCACGCAGACACGAGGAGAATGCGCAAACTCCACACAGACAGTGACCCAAGCCGGGAATTGAACCCGAGTTCCTGGCGCTGTGAGGCAGCAGCGCTAACCACTGTGCCACCATGCTGCTCCGGGTCCCTGGCACTGTGAGGCAGCAGCGCTAACCACTGTGCCACCGTGCAGCCGGGAATTGAACCCAGGTCCCTGGCCCTGTGAGGCGGCAGTGCTAACCACTGTGCTACCGTGAAAATGACAAACAGCAAGGGTCCCAGAACAGATCCCTGGGGCACTCCACTGGTCACTGACCTCCATGCAGAGAAAGACCCCTCCACAGCCACTCTCTGCCTTCTGCAGGCAAGCCAGTTCTGGATCCACAAGGCAACAGCCCCTTGGATCCCATGCCCTCTCACTTTCTCAAGAAGTCTTGCATGGGGGACCTTATCGAACGCTTTGCTGAAGTCCATATAGACCACATCCACCGCTCTTCCTTCGTCAATGTGCTTGGTCACATTTTCAAAGAACTCAACCAGGCTCGTAAGGCACGACCTGCCCCTGACAAAGCCGTGCTGACTACTTTTGATCATACTAAACTTCTCTAGATGATCATAAATCCTGTCTCTCAGGATCCTCTCCATCAACTTACCAACCACTGAGGTTAGACTCACCGGTCGGTAATTTCCCGGGCTGTCCCTGTTCCCTTTCTTGAATATAGGGACCACATCCGCAATCCTCCAATCCTCCGGAACCTCTCCCGTCTCCATCGACGATGCAAAGATCATCGCCAAAGGCTCCGCAATCTCCTCCCTCGCCTCCCACAGTAACCTGGGGTACATCCCATCCGGTCCCGGCGACTTACCAACCTTGATGCCATTCAATAGTTCCAACACATCCTCTTTCTTTATGTCCACATGCTCGATCCTTTCTGTCCTCCGCAATCCAGCAGTACAACCTCCCAGATCCCTTTCCACCGTGAATACCGAGGTAAAGTATTCATTAAGCACCTCCGCCATTTCTAACGGTTCCGCACAAACTTTTCCCCCTTCACCTTTTAAGGGTCCTATGCCTTCACATCTCATCCTTTTACTCTTGACATATTTGTAGAAAGCCTTGGGATTCTCCTTAATCTTACCCGCCAAGGTCTTCTCATGACCCCTTCTCGCTCTCCTAATTTCCTTCTTAAGCTCCTTCCTACATCGCGTATACTCCTCTAAATCCTTAACACCTCCTAGCTCTCTGAACCTTCTGTACGCCTCTCTTTTCTTATTTACCAGGTTCATCACAACCTTCGTGCACCACGGTTCCCGTACCCTACCAACACCCCCCTGTCTCATCGGAACGTTGTCATGCAGAGCTCCAGACAAACATTCCTTGAAAATCCTCCACTTTCCTTCGGTACTTTTCCCCAAGAATGCCTCCTTCCAATTTACCCGTCTAATTTCCTCCCTGATGACACTGTATTTCCCTTTACTCCAGAGAAACACTTTCCTAGCCTGCCTGACCCTATCTCTTTCCAATGCTATCGTGAAGGAGATAGAATTATGATCGCTATCCCCAAGATGTTCACCCACCGAGAGATCCTCCACCTGTCCAGGTTCATTAGCCAGCACCAGATCAAGAACAGCCTCTCCTCTAGTAGGCTTATCCACATACTGTGTCAGGAAACTCTCCTGGACACACCTAACAAACTCCTCTCCATCCAAACCCCTAGCCCTAGGGATATTCCAATCTATGTTTGGGAAATTAAAATCTCCCATCACGACAACTCTGTTATTCCTACATCTCTCCAGGATCTGTTTCCCCATCTGCTCCTCAACATCTCTGTTACTATTGGGCGGCCTATAGAAAACACCCAGCAAAGTTACCGACCCCTTCCTATTCCTAACCTCCACCCACAGAGATTCCGTAGTCAGTCCCTCCACGGCGTCCACCTTCTCTACAGCCGTGACACTATCCCTGATCAACAGTGCCACTCCCCCCCCTCTCTTGCCTCCCTCCCTGTCCTTCCTGAAACATCTAAAACCTGGCACCTGAAGCACCCAGTCCTGTCCCTGAGACATCCAAGTCTCCGTAATGGCCACCACATCACAATTCGAAGCAGCAATCCACGCTCCAAGCTCATCCACTTTATTCACTACACTCCTGGCATTAAAATAGACACATCTCAGACCTTCAGCCTGAGCACTTCCCTTCTCCCTCACTCGTCTAACCTCCCTCTTACCCTGTCTACATTCCTTATCTATTTGCGAGCTAACCTCCTCGCTCTCAGTCCCCTCATTTCGATTCCCTCCCCCCAACCTTTCTAGTTTAAAGTCTCTCCAGTAGCCTTAGCCAACCTTCCCGCCAGGATATTGGTCCCCCTGGGATTCAAGTGCCACCCGTCTTTTTTAAACAGGTCACACCTGCCCCTAAAGAGGTCCCAATGATCCAAGTACCCAAATCCTTGTCCCTTGCTCCAGTCCCTCAGCCACGCATTAATTCTCCACCGATTCCTGTTCTCACTCTCCCGCGGCACAGGCAGCAATCCCGAGATTACTACCTTTGCATTCCTCTTTCTCAGCTGTCTACCCAACTCCCTATATTCTCTTTTCATGACCCCTTCCCTCTTCCTACCGATGTCAGCAGTACCTATATGCATCACGACCTTGGGCTCCTCTCCCTCCCCCTTCAGGATTTCTGGGACTCGACCAGAGACATCCCGGACCCCTGCACCAGGGAGGCAAACCACCATCCAATCCCACCCTATAAATACCCAATTCTGTCCTATAGATATCCAACCCCCCCATAGATATAAAAGCACACCCTATAGATACTCAATCCCACCCTATAGACATCCAATCATGCCCTATAGATATACAATCCCACCCTATAGGTATGCAATCCCACCCTATAGACATCCAATCCCACCCATAGATATCCAATCCCACCCTATAGATATCCAATCTCACCTTATAGATAAATCCCACCCTATAGATACCCAATCCCATCCTATAGATATCCAATCGCACCCTATAGATATCCAATATCACCCTATAGATATCCAATATCACCCTATAGATATCCAATCCCATCCTATAAAAATCCAATCCCAAACTAAAGGATCATAGAATCTTTACAGTGCAGAAAAGGCCATTCGGCCCATTGAGTCTGCACCAACTCCCTGACAGAGTATCTCACCCAGGCCCTCTCCTCCCACCCCATCCCCATGACCCCATACATTTCTCATGGTTAACCCATCTGACATAAACATCTTGGGACATTAGGGGAAATTTAGCATGGCCAATCCAGCTAACCTGCACATCTTTAGAAAGCCGATCTCGTATTATAGATATCCAATCCCACCCTATAGATATCCAATCCCACTCTATAGATATCCAATCCCACCCTAAAGATATTCAATCCCACCCTATAGATATTCAATCCCACCCTATAGATATCCAATCCCACCCTATAGATATCCAATCCCACTCTATAGATATCCAATCCCACCCTATAGATATCCAATCCCACTCTATAGATATCCAATCCCACCCTAAAGATATTCAATCCCACCCTATAGATATTCAATCCCACCCTATAGATATTCAATCCCACCCTATAGATATTCAATCCCACCCTATAGATAATTATTTTATTCATTAGTCATAAGTAAGGCTTACATTAACACTGCAATGAAGTTACTGTGAAATTCCCCCAGTTGCCACACTCCGGCGCCTGTTCGGATCAATGCGCCTAACCAGCACGTCTTTCAGGCTGTGGGAGGAAACCGGAGCACCCGGAGGAAACCGACACAGACACAGGGAGAATGTGCAGACTCCACACAGACAGTGACCCAAGCTGGGAATCGAACCTGGGCCCCTGGCGCTGTGAGGAAGCAGCGCTAACCACTGTGCGACTGTACCGCTCCAATATCCAATCCCACCTTATTGATGTCCAATCGATCTATAGGTATCCAATCCCACCCGATACTCAATCCCATTTTATATATATCCAATCCCACCGTATAGATATCCAATCCCACTCTACAGATATTCAATCCTACCCTATAGATATCCAATCCCACCCTATAGATATCCAATCCCACTCTATAGATATCCAATCCCACTCTATAGATGTCCAATCCCACCCTATAAATATCCAACCCCACCCTATAGATATCCAACCCCACCCTATAGATATCCAATCCCACTCTATTGATATCCAATCCCACTCTATAGATATCCAATCCCACTCTATAGAAATCCAATCCCACAATATAGATGTCCCTCAATGTCAACAAAACGAAGGAGATTGTCATCGACTTCAGGAAGTGTAAAGGAGAACATGCTCCTCTCTACATCAATGGGGACAAAGTAGAAAGTGTCGAGAGCTTCAAGTTTTTGGGTGTCCAGATCACCAACAACCTGCCCTGGTCCCCCCATGCCGACACTATAGTTAAGAAAGCCCCACCAACGCCTCTACTTTCTCAGAAGACTAAGGAAATTTGGCATGTCAGCTACAACTCTCACCAACTTTTACAGACACACCATAGAAAGCATTCTTTCTGTTTGTATCACAACTTGGTATGGCTCCTGCTCTGCTCAAGACCGCAAGGAACTACAAAAGGTCATGAATGTAGCCCAATCCATCACACAAACCAGCCTCCCATCCATTGACTCTGTTTACACTTCCCACTGCCTCGGCAAAGCAGCCAGCATAATTAAGGACCCCACGCACCCCGGACATTCTCTCTTCCAACCTCTTCCGTCGGGAAAAAGATACAAAATTCTGAGGTCACGTACCAACCGACTCAAGAACAGCTTCTTCCCTACTGCTGTCAGACTTTTGAATGGACCTACCTTTCATTACGTTGATCTTTCTCTCCACCCTAGCTATGACTGTAACACTACATTCTGCACTCTCTCATTTCCTTCTCTATGAACGGTATGTTTTGTCTGTGTAGCGCGCAAGAAACAATACTTTTCACTGTATGTTAATACATGAGACAATAATAAATCAAACCAAATCAAATCAGATATCTGTAATGTCCTAATGTCAGGCGTTGTGGGTTTTAAACAAAAAGAAAAGGATGTGGTTTTCACACCTAGATTCAAAGTAACAACATGCTGCTGTGCAGAGGGACCTGGGGGTCCTTGTGCATGAGACCAAAAAACCCAGTCTGCGGGTGCAACAGGTGATCAAGAAGGCAAATGGGATGTTGGCCTATATCGCAAGGGGGATAGAATATAAAAGCAGAGATGTCTTGCTGCATCTGTACAGGGCATTGGTGAGGCCACAGCTGGAATACTGTGTGCAGTATTGGTCCCCTTATTTGCGGAAGGATATATTGGCCTTGGAGGGAGTGCAGAGAAGGTTCACCAGGTTGATACCAGAGATGAGGGGTGTTGATTATGAGGAGAGACTGAGCAGATTGGGTTTGTACTCGTTGGAATTTAGAAGGCTGAGGGGGGATCTTATAGAGACCTATAAGATAATGAAAGGGCTGGATAGGGTAGAGGTGGAGAGATTCTTTCCACTTAGAAAGGAAACTAGAACTAGAGGGCACAGCCTCAAAATAAAGGGGGGTCAGTTTAGGACAGAGTTGAGGAGGAACTTCTTCTCTCAGAGGGTGGTGAATCTCTGGAATTCTCTGCCCACTGAAGTGGTGGAGGCTTCCTCGTTGAATATGTTTAAATCACAGATAGATGGATTCCTGATCGGTAAGGGAATTAAGGGTTATGGGGAGCAGGCGGGTAAGTGGAACTGATTCACTTCAGATCAGCCATGATCTTATTGAATGGCGGGGCAGGCTCGAGGGGCTAGATGGCCTACTCCTGCTCCTATTTCTTATGTTCTTATTACAATGACCGGTTTATTGACAGAGATGCTCTCTGCACAGAGTACAAACTGAAATTAGAGCCGGAGTCTCTAATACACCCAAAACATCCCCAGCAAATCACCTAGTCTTAAAGTAATCATACAACCAATTAAATATATAACAGTAGGAACACTATCACAGTCGCCTAGCTGAACAGTTCAGGTCCTGGCGTGTTTGTCTGCCTGTTTTTTCACTGCTGTTTGGGAGATTGTCGCGTGTTTCTGGGCCACATCACAGCCTCTCACCAGCCTCTCCTGGCACATAGTCTAACATGGAGTGTTCCTGCTCCGCCTCCTGAAACCTCTCCTTAACTAATCTCCAAAGCTCTCGCACTTGGTGCCTGTTAACTAATTCAAATGGAGCGAGACCAGTGGGCCCACAGGGTGAGTCCCAAACAGGAGGAAACCTTGTCTGGAATTCTCCGACCTGGCCCGCGGCTGGGATTCTCCAGTCCCGCTGCAGTGATTGGAGATTTGGCTGAGCGCCAGATTCTCCATTCTCGCTGGCAGTGGGGCAAATGACATCGGGGAATTCCTGCCCTAGTGCTTTGCCCCAGTTATGGGGGTTACTCAGGGCAGTGTACCCCAATCATTGTCGATAGGGTTTGATGGCACTGTTCTAACACCCCCTGTAGTTGTGGCTGATACACTGAAGACTTCAGCCAGGTCACGCCCAGGTCACGCATGGGAATTCTCAGATGAGCCCCCAGTTTATTATGACCAGTCCCCAGGTAAGGTCCCCGAAATTTGCCAATCCGGATGCGACCCCTCAATTTGTTACTCTCCATCCCTCCTGTGGAAACTCTCTCAGCACAGGCCCAGAATTTGTTGGAAGGCCGGGTGAGATCCCTGAATTTACCATCCAGCTGGAATACTCCCAAATTATTATCACAACAACAACAAAAAATGCTGGAAAATCTCAGCAAGTCTGGCAGAATAGAGCCAATGTTTCGAGCCTGGATGACCCTTTGTCAGATGTTTCATCATCCAGACTTGAAATGTTGCCTCTATTCTCTCTCCACAGATGCTGTCAGACCTGCTGAGATTTTCCAGCATTTTCTGTTTTTGTTTCAGATTCCAGCATCTGCGGCATTTTGCTTTTACCCCAAATGACTGTGCCCGGGGTGCGGGGGAAGGATCTGACTCTCTTTCTTGATTCAGCTCCCTCTGCTGCTCTGAGACGATTACCCGAAAAAGGATCGCTCCCTTTCCCAAGCCCCAATGTTTCTGTTTTCAAAGGAGCCAATCTAAACAGGTTTCTCCGGAGTTAAAGACAGAGTGAGTTTATTAACTTCCAAAGGCAAGGAAATGACAGGTATACAGCATATACAGATTAAATAGAGAACTGATTCCAAAGTAAGTAAATAAAGTGTATAAAACAGTCGTTGACTCAGGAGGAGGAGATTACCAAATGCTGTGGGCGTTGCAATTTGAGATTCCAGTAGTGCTGCCTTCAGCTGGCGAATAGTCAGCTTCGAGACTCCAGTGATGTGCAGTTTGACGCCAAAGATTCAGTTTTCTTTCCAGCTGAGATTGTTGCTGAATTGGCTTACTTCACTGATCAGAGAGAGGTATACCACACACACTCCCCCACCACACACTCTCACTCCCCCACCACACACACACACAGACACCCCCCCACCACATAGACACACACTTGCATGTACACACACAGACACTCCCCCACCACACACACTCACTCCCCCACCACACACTCAGAGAGAGGTATACCACACACACTCCCCCACCACACACACACAGACACCCCCCACCACATAGACACACACTCGCATGTACACACATACACAGACACACAGACACTCCCCCACCACACACACACATACACGCACGCACATACGTATACACACACACACACACGCTTTTCAGCTGGTTTGCCCCAGTCTTTGTATATTCCTGGAAGGCGAAATCCACAAATCCATCTGGGACATTAGACGCAGGATGCTTCTTGTTCAGATGATACTCATCTCCCATTGTCTCCACTGGAGGTGGCAATTATTTCTGTATACTTTAGAAATATGTTTGTCTGAAAACAGGGTGGCTTCCATTGTTTGTGAAGAATGTCACCCCCCCCCCCCACCCCGCCCCCAGAAATTCACGCAGTGACTGACTTTACATCCAAGGCCATCTTTGACTTTGACTTGTATGGTTATTTTTCACACATTCAGAGGCTTTATTTTAAATTGAATATTTCCTGAGGTAATTTGGTGTTTTTCCTTCATTATGACAGGGTGACACAGTTTCCCTCGTCCCACATTAACCCTCTTCATCCTGAACTTCCTAACAGTGGCATTCCCGTGAGGTACCCCTACTAATGCAAGTGGCCACGGATACCTCCAACCTCCTTCACCCCCCCCGCCCCCCCCTCAGTAAACCAATGACAGGAGCTGCTGAATACTTCCAGAATATTCTGCTTTTGTTTCAGATTGACATTTTGTTTTGTTTATTAATGGAAGAGTTTACCAGGAGAATAAAACCCCTGATGTGTTCCGGTCAATCCTGAGTGTTTACCTCTTCTACACTGGGATCCATCAGTTATTTCATTTGCTGCATTTTGTTGTTGTGCCAAGTTATTCCTGTCGGTTTAATCTGAAAAAATTATTTTTGGCATGAAATGCGAAAGTGAATCATTTCTATCAAGAGTTTCAGGAGACGGGTTGGACGTTTCCTGCACCCCCTGCTCTCAATATCAGTTATAGCATCTCTTCCAGTTCACCGCCAATTACACCGCTCCGAGCATCTCACTGAAGAGGGGTCAGTGTGGGGAGACACGACAGACACGGATTCACGGAGAATGCCTGTTCTTTACAGAACTGTACAGAGCACAGGGTTCATGCCCTCATCCAGAAACACGCTGCACTTGGTCACTGTGCAGTCTGGCACTCACACAGGGCAACGGGACAACTGGACAACGGGAGAACTGGACAACGGGACAACAGGATAATGGAACAACTGGACAACGGGAGAACAGGATAATGGGACAACAGGATAATGGGACAACTGGACAATGGGACAACTGGACAATGGGACAACAGGATAATGGGACAACAGGATAATGGGACAACTGGACAATGGGACAACAGGATAATGGGACAACTGGACAATGGGACAACAGGATAATGGGACAACAGGATAATGGGACAACAGGATAATGGGACAACTGGACAATGGGACAACTGGACAATGGGACAACAGGATAATGGGACAACTGGACAATGGGACAACAGGATAATGGGACAACAGGATAATGGGACAACTGGACAATGGGACAACTGGACAATGGGACAACTGGACAATGGGACAACAGGATAATGGGACAACTGGACAATGGGACAACAGGATAATGGGACAACAGGATAATGGGACAACAGGATAATGGGACAACTGGACAATGGGACAACAGGATAATGGGACAACAGGATAATGGGACAACTGGACAATGGGACAACAGGATAATGGGACAACTGGACAATGGGACAACTGGACAATGGGACAACAGGATAATGGGACAACTGGACAATGGGACAACAGGATAATGGGACAACAGGATAATGGGACAACAGGATAATGGGACAACTGGACAATGGGACAACAGGATAATGGGACAACAGGATAATGGGACAACTGGACAATGGGACAACAGGATAATGGGACAACTGGACAATGGGACAACAGGATAATGGGACAACGGGAGAACAGGACAACGGGAGAACAGGATAATGGAAGAAGAGGATGATGAGACAACAGGACAATGGGAGAACTGGACATGCAGTGTTAGTAGAAATTGCAGCCCTTATAGGACAAGGAAATGGAGAATTGGGGAGAGGGTGGGGGATGTGGAAGAGAGTGCAGGAGATGTGGAGCGAGGAGGTGGGCATATGAGAGGGGTCGGGGGGGCATTAGGGATAGGGGAGGGGAGATGGAAAGTGTAGGGACTTGGGGAGAGGGTTGGTGAGTGGGGATGGTGAAGTTAGGGATTGAAAGGGGGGAATGAGGGAGTTATGGATGGGGGGAGCACGAGGGAGTGGGGTTGATGGGAGTTGGAATGGAGATGGAGGAGGGGTGATGAGGATGTAAGTGGAGGGTGGGGGAGGGATATGGGGTAAGTGGGGATTATGGAGGGGTGGGGGAGAGGGGATTATGGAGGGGTGGCGGAGGGGGGATTATGGAGGGGTGGGGGAGGGGGGATTATGGAGGGGTGGGGGAAAGGGGATTATGGAGGGGTGGCGGAGGGGGGATTATGGAGGGGTGGGGGAGAGGGGATTATGGAGGGGTGGCGGAGGGGGGATTATGGAGGGGTGGGTTCTGCTGAGTTTGGGGGCATTTTCCTTTCCAGTTGTACAGCAGGAAAAGCCTCCCCCTAAGACGGGGATGGACTGACTGGACTGGTGATGATGAGCCAGTAGCAGCACGATGGGCGAATGGCCTCCTTGTGGCCGACATGGACTTTCCAACAGGTCAGCGCCGAATCAGAACGCTGGCAATTTGGGAATGTATTTTCTGGAAGCAGCAGAAGGTGAAATGAACCGACAGTCGGTTAAACCAGCAGGATCTGGGAATAATGGGGAGATATTCTGGGAATATTCTGGGAAAAATGGGCTGATATTGTGGGGAAAATGGGTTGATATTCTGGGAAAAAATGGGTTGATATTCTGGGAAAAATGGGTTGATATTCTGTCAACATACCTCCTGGATAATAAACATTAACGTTTTGGTGTTTTTTTCCGTCCAACAAAAGTCTTCACACAGAGAGTTGTGAACCTGTGGAATTCTCTACCACAGGAAGCTGTTGGGGCCAGTTCGTTAAATATGTCCAAGAGGGAGCTGGAAGTGGCCCTTGCAGCCAGAGGGATCAAGGGGTTTGGAGAGAAAGTGGGAGTGGGATACTGATAGTACATGATCAGCCATGATCATATTGAATGGTGGGGCAGGCTCGAAGGGCCTATTTTCTATGTTTCTATAAACCTTACTGGGAGATTCCTGGAAATCAGAGGGAGGGGGTTTGCCAGGAATAGTGGGAATGCGGGTGGGGATGGTTAGGAGCATTTGGAAGAGTGCGGGGGGAGTGGGTGAGGTAACAACAGGAAACTTCACAGGGTTTTCCTGATCAGTGGGAACGTCGCTGGCAAGGCCAACATTGCCCGCTCGGAATGAGCCGGAAAAGCTGCTGTGTGCACAGAAACCACAACTCCCAAATTCATCCAGATCATCTCAACTCACCCCCAGGACTGGGAAATGACGACATTTTGGATGAATGGAAACAGAGGAAGAGATAAAGCAATGTTTACAGACAAGGTCACTGTGACAATGGGAGTGCGGATATTGCAGATTCACCTTGGCCTCTTGGCAATGAAGTCACACAGACTGCGTGCTGCTGGGTGGCCCCACGGCAGGAGTTTGTTTGACGGCTTGCAGAGGCAAGGTGAGGGGCTGGAGGGTGGGGAAAGCTCTTTATTTTTAGTGTCTGGTATTCTTTTCCTCTCTCAGCGTCTCTGTGGAACTCACACAGAAACATCCACACCTCGCAGCATGAGACCAGAGATTGGATAAAACATTGAGCTACTGAGGCTCAGAGTATCTCTCCGCCTGCACTGAGGGAGTGCCGCATTGTCAGAGGGTCAGTACTGAGGGAGTGCCGCACTGTCAGAGGGTCAGTACTGAGGGAGCGCCGCACTGTCAGAGGGTCAGTGCTGAGGGAGTGCCGCACTGTCAGAGGGTCAGTACTGAGGGAGTGCCGCACTGTCAGAGGGTCAGTACTGAGGGAGTGCCGCACTGTCAGAGGGTCAGTACTGAGGGAGTGCCGCACTGTCAGAGGGTCAGTACTGAGGGAGTGCCGCACTGTCAGAGGGTCAGTACTGAGGGAGTGCCGCACTGTCAGAGGGTCAGTGCTGAGGGAGTGCCGCACTGTCAGAGGGTCAGTACTGAGGGAATGCCGCACTGTCAGAGGGTCAGTGCTGAGGGAGTGCCGCACTGTCAGAGGGTCAGTACTGAGGGAGTGCCGCACTGTCAGAGGGTCAGTACTGAGGGAGTGCCGCACAGTCAGAGGGTCAGTACTGAGGGAGTGCCGCACTGTCAGAGGGTCAGTGCTGAGGGAGTGCCGCACTGTCAGAGGGTCAGTACTGAGGGAGTGCCGCACTGTCAGAGGGTCAGTACTGAGGGAGTGCCGCACTGTCAGAGGGTCAGTACTGAGGGAGTGCCGCACTGTCAGAGGGTCAGTACTGAGGGAGTGCCACACAGCCAGAGGGTCAGTACTGAGGGAGTGCCGCACTGTCAGAGGGTCAGTACTGAGGGAGTGCCGCACTGTCAGAGTGTCAGTACTGAGGGAGTGCCGCACTGTCAGAGGGTCAGTGCTGAGGGAGTGCCGCACTGTCAGAGGGTCAGTGCTGAGGGAGTGCCGCACTGTCAGAGGGTCAGTACTGAGGGAGTGCCGCACTGTCAGAGGGTCAGTGCTGAGGGAGTGCCGCACTGTCAGAGGGTCAGTACTGAGGGAGTGCCGCACTGTCAGAGGGTCAGTGCTGAGGGAGTGCCGCACTGTCAGAGGGTCAGTACTGAGGGAGTGCCGCACTGTCAGAGGGTCAGTACTGAGGGAGTGCCGCACAGTCAGAGGGTCAGTACTGAGGGAGTGCCGCACTGTCAGAGGGTCAGTGCTGAGGGAGTGCCGCACTGTCAGAGGGTCAGTACTGAGGGAGTGCCGCACTGTCAGAGGGTCAGTACTGAGGGAGTGCCGCACTGTCAGAGGGTCAGTACTGAGGGAGTGCCGCACTGTCAGAGGGTCAGTACTGAGGGAGTGCCACACAGCCAGAGGGTCAGTACTGAGGGAGTGCCGCACTGTCAGAGGGTCAGTACTGAGGGAGTGCCGCACTGTCAGAGGGTCAGTACTGAGGGAGTGCCGCACTGTCAGAGGGTCAGTGCTGAGGGAGTGCCGCACTGTCAGAGGGTCAGTGCTGAGGGAGTGCCGCACTGTCAGAGGGTCAGTACTGAGGGAGTGCCGCACTGTCAGAGGGTCAGTGCTGAGGGAGTGCCGCACTGTCAGAGGGTCAGTACTGAGGGAGTGCCGCACTGTCAGAGGGTCAGTACTGAGGGAGTGCCGCATCTGCTCTAAATTCCAAGATCTCCCGGTCTGACCCTAAGATCTTGGGATAAAAATGTAACAACATTGGAAATGTACACGGATATTGCGGAAATTGTCAGTGATTCGGGAAGGACAGTGTTCTGAATGTGGGAGATTGGGAATCTATCCTCCAGCTTTCCAGCTCCAATATCCCAAACACTGCGGAGAATCCCGACGGGGTTTACGTTCAAAACGCCGGGACAGAGGCGGGATGGGGGGGGGGGGGGGGGGGGGGGTGACGGGGGGGGGGGGGGGGGGGGGGGGGGTGGGGGGGGGGGTGGGAGGGGGGGCAGAGAAAGAGAATTGGACATAGAGGGGGCTCTGCAAGTTGGGATTGGCCAATGGGGGACTGTGCATGGAGGGGGAATGGGGAGAAGGTGGTGAGGGGGAATGGGGGGTGGGGAGGGGGGAATGAGGGGGTGGGGAGGGATGGAATGAGGGGGGTGGGGAGGGATGGAATGAGGGGGTGGGGAGGGATGGAATGAGGGGTGGGGAGGGATGGAATGAGGGGGTGGGGAGGGATGGAATGTGGGGGTGGGGAGGGATGGAATGAGGGGGTGGG
>NW_027592317.1:0-57646 GCF_964213995.1 Mustelus asterias
CAAATTTCCAGCCTATCTATATCCTTCTGTAGCCTCTGACAATGTTCCTCACTATCTGCAAGTCCTGCCAGTTTTGTGTCGTCCGCAAACTTACTGATCACCCCAGTTACTCCTTCTTCCAGATCATTTATATAAATCACAAACAGCAGAGGTCCCAATACAGAGCCCTGCGGTACACCACTAGTCACATGCCTCCAGCCGGAAAAAGACCCTTCCACTACCATCCTCTGTCTTCTATGACCAAGCCAGTTCTCCACCCATCTAGCCACCTCCCCCTTTATCCCATGGGATCCAACCTTTTTCACTAGCCTACCATGAGGGACTTTGTCAAACGCTTTACTAAAGTCCATATAGACAACATCCACGGCCCTTCCTTCGTCAACCATTTTGGTCACTTCTTCAAAAAACACCACCAGGTTAGTGAGGCATGACCTCCCTCTCACAAAACCATGCTGACTATCGTTAATGAGTTTATTCCTTTCTAAATGCGCATACATCCTATCTCTAAGAACCTTCTCCAACAACTTCCCCACCACGGACGTCAAGCTCACCGGCCTATAATTACCCGGGTTATCCTTCCTACCGTTCTTAAATAACGGGACCACATTGGCTATCCTCCAATCCTCTGGGACCTCACCTGTGTCCAGTGACGAGACAAAGATTTGCGTCAGAGGCACAACGATTTCACCTCTCGTCTCCCTGAGCAGTCTTGGATAGATTCCATCAGGCCCTGGGGATTTGTCAGTCTTTATATTCTCTAACAAACCTAACACCTCCTCCTTTGTAATGGAGATTTTCTCCAACGGTTCAACACTCCCCTCCGAGACACTCCCAGTCAACACATCCCTCTCCTTTGTGAATAACGACACAAAGTATTCATTTAGGATCTCCCCTACTTTTTTGGGCTCCAAGCATAAGTCCCCACTTTTGTCCCTGAGAGGTCCAATTTTTTCCCTAACAACCCTTTTGTTCCTAACGTATGAATAAAATGCCTTGGGATTCTCCTTAATCCTGTCTGCCAAGAACATTTCATGACCCCTTTTTGCTCTTCTAATTCCCCGTTTGAGTATTTTCCTACTTTCATTGTACTCCTCCAGAGCTCCCTCCGTTTTTAGCTGCTTGGACCTAACATACGCCTCTCTTTTCTTTTTGACCAGTCCCTCAATTTCCCTGGTTATCCACGGTTCTCTAATCCTACCCTTCCTATCCTTCTTTTTTACAGGCACATGCCTGTCCTGTAGCCCTAACAACCGTTCCTTAAAAGACTGCCACATACCAGATGTGGATTTACCCTCAAACAACCTCTCCCAATCAAGAGCTGCCAATTTCTGCCTGATCCCAATAAAGTTAGCCTTCCCCCAATCCAACCCAAGAAGACTGGGAAATCTCCAGATTTGGGACAACACGCGCACACACACACACATCCACACTGGTATGGATTATATATGTATAATATATATATATATACACACACAGACACACACAGTGATACACACTGACACACACACAGTGACACACACTGGCACACACACACAGTAATACACACTGACCCACACACACACACACACACACACACAGTAATACACACTGACCCACACACACACAGTGATGCACACTGACCCACAGACACACAGTGATACACACTGACACACACTCACACAGTGATACACACTGACCCCCCCACACACAGTGAAACACACTGACCCACACACACACAGTGATACACACTGACACACACACACAAAGTGATGCACACTGACACACACACACATACACACACAGTGACACACACACAGTGGCACACACACGGTGATACACACTGATACACACTGCCCCCCGCACACAGTGATGCACACTGACACACACACTTTGACACACACACACAGTGATACATACTGACACACACACACAGTGATGCACACTGACACACACAGTGATACATACTGACACACACACACAGTGATGCACACTGACACACACAGTGATACACACTAACACACACACACAGTGACACACACTGACACACACACAGTGACACACACTGACACACACACACACAGTGATACACACTGACGCACACACACACAGTGGCACACACTGACACACACACACACAGTGACACACACACACACAGTGATACACACTGACCCACACACACAGTGATGCACACTGACACACACACACAGTGATGCACACTGACACACACACACAGTGATACACACTGACGCACACACACACAGTGGCACACACTGACACACACACACACAGTGACACACACACACACAGTGATACACACTGACCCACACACACAGTGATGCACACTGACACACACACACACACATACACAGTGATACACACTGACCCCCACACACACACTGATACACACAGACCCACACACACACATTGACACACACACAGTGATACACACTGACACACACACACACAGTGATCCACACTGACCCACACACACACAGTGATACACACTGACACACACACACACACACACACACAGTGGCACACAGTGACACACACGCACACAGTGATACTCACTGACACACGCACACACAGTGACACACACTGACACAAACACACACAGTGATACACACTGACCAAACACACACACAGTGAAACACACTGACACACACAAACACACACTAATACACACCCACACACACACACAAACTGTGATGCACACGGACCCACACAAACACACAGTGACATACACTGACCTACACACACACAGTGACACACACTGACCCACACAAACACAGTGATACACACTGACCCACACACCCACAGTGATACACACTGACCCACACACCCACAGTGATACACACTGACCCCCCTCACACAGTGATACTCACTGACCCACACACCCACAGTGATACACACTGACCCACACACACACAGTGATACACACTGACCCCCCTCACACAGTGATACACACTGACACACACAGTGATGCACACTGACACACAGTGATACACACTGACCCACACACACACATTGATACACACTGACCCCCACACACACAGGGATACACACTGACACATACACACACACAGTGATGCACACTGACCCACACACTCACACACACAGTGATACACACTGACACACAGTGATACACACTGTCACACACACACACACACACAGCGATACACACTGACCCACACACACTCAGTGATACACGCTGACACACACACACACGGTGATACACACTGACGCACACACACACACAGTGATGCACACTGACACACAGTGATACACACTGACACACACACACAGTGATGCACACTGACACACACAGTGATACACACTGACACACACACACAGTGACACACACTGACACACACACAGTGACACACACTGACACACACACACACAGTGATACACACTAACGCACACACACACAGTGGCACACACTGACACACACACACACAGTGACACACACACACACAGTGATACACACTGACACACACACAGTGATGCACACTGACACACACACACACACACATACACAGTGATACACACTGACCCCCACACACACACTGATACACACAGACCCACACACACACATTGACACACACACAGTGATACACACTGACACACACACACACAGTGATCCACACTGACCCACACACACACAGTGATACACACTGACACACACACACACACACACACACACACACAGTGGCACACAGTGACACACACGCACACAGTGATACTCACTGACACACGCACACACAGTGACACACACTGACACAAACACACACAGTGATACACACTGACACACACACACACACACACACACACACACACACACAGTGGCACACAGTGACACACACGCACACAGTGATACTCACTGACACACGCACACACAGTGACACACACTGACACAAACACACACAGTGATACACACTGACACACACACACACAAACACACACACGCAGTGACACACACTGACACACTGACACACACACACAGTGATACACACTGACACACGCCACACAGTGACACTGTCCCTCACACACGCAGTGATACACACTGACACACGCACACAGTGATACACACTGACACGCACAGTGATACGCACTGACACACACACACAGTGATACATACTGACACACACAGTGACAGAAACTGACCCACACACACAGTGATACGCACTGAGCCACACACACACACACACACAGTGATGCACACTGACACACACACTCACACACAGTGACACTGTCGCTCACACACGCAGTGATACACACTGACACACACACAGTGATACACACTGACACTCACACAATGACACGCACTGACACACACACACAGTGATACACACTGACACACACACCCAGTGTTACACATTGACACACACACACACAGTGACACACAGACAGTGATACACACTGACACACACACACAGTGACACACACACAGTGACACACAGACAGTGGTACACACTGACACACACACACAGTGATACACACTGACACACACACACACACATTGATGCACACTGACACACACACTCACACACACAGTGACACACACTGACACACACATCGGCAATGACCCTCACACACACTGATACACACACACACAGTGACACACACTGACAAAAACACACAGTGATACACACTGACACACACACACACAGTGATACACACTGACGCACACACACACACACACAGTGACACACACTGACACGCACACACACAGTGAGACACACTGACACACACACAGTGACACACTGACACGCACACACACAGTGAGACACACTGACACACGCACAGTGCCACACTGACACGCACACACACAGTGAGACACACTGACACACACACACAGTGACACACAGTGACACACACACAGTGATACACACTGACCCACACAAACACATTGACACACACTGACACACACACACAGTGATACACACTGACACACACACACAGTGATACACACTGACACACACACACACACACACAGTGGTACACACTGACACACACACAGTGACACACACTGACCCCCACACACAGTTATACACACTGACACACACACACACACAGTGATACACACTGACACACACACAATGACACACACTGATCCACACACACAGCGATACACACTGACACACACACAGTGCCACACACTGACACACACACAGTGACACAGACTGACACACACACAGTGACACACACTGACACACACACAGTGATACACACTGACACACACACAGTGACACACACTGACACACACACACACACACACAGTGACACTGTCCCTCACACACGCAGTGATACACACTGACACACACACACACACATTGATGCACACTGACACGCACAGTGATACGCACTGACACACACACACACAGTGACACACACACAGTGATACACACTGACACACACACACAGTGATACACACTGACACACACACAGTGACACACACTGACACGCAAGGTGACACACACACAGTGATACACACTGACACACACACACAGTGATACATACTGACACACACAGTGACACACACTGACCCACACACACACAGTGATACACACTGACCCAAACACACACACACACAGTGATACACACTGACACACACACAGTGCCACACACTGACACACACACAGTGACCCACACTGACACACACACACAGTGATACACACTGACACACACACACAGTGACACTGTCCCTCACACACGCAGTGATACATACTGACACACACACACACAGTGATACATACTGACCCACACACACACACAGTGATACACACTGACACACACATACACAGTGATACACACTGACACACACACACACACACAGTGATACACACTGACACGCACAGTGATACGCACTGACACACACACACACTGTGATACACACTGACACACACACACACAGTGACACACACACAGTGATACACACTGACACACACACACACAGTGATACACACTGACACACACACAGTAACACACACTGACACGCAAGGTGACACACACACAGTGATACACATTGACACACACACACAGTGATACATACTGACACACACAGTGACACACACTGACCCACACACACACACACACACACACAGTGATGCACACTGACACGCACAGTGACACACACACAGTGATATACACTGACACACACACACAGTGATACATACTGACACACACACAGTGGCACACACTGACCCACACACACACAGTGATAAACACTGACCCACACACACACACATTGATAATCACTGACACACACACACACAGTGATACACACTGACACACACACAATGACACGAACTGGCACACACACACAGTGATACACACTGACACACACACACCCAGTGATACACATTGACACACACACACACACAGTGACACACAGACAGTGAATCACACTGACACACACACACAGTGATACACACTGACCCATACACACACACACAGTGATGCACACTGACACACACACTCACACACACAGTGACACACACTGACACACACATCGGCACTGAGCCTCACACACACTGATACACACACACACAGTGATACACACTGACAAAAACACACAGTGATACACACTGACACACACACACACACACACAGTGATACACACTGACACACACACAGTGATACACACTGACACACACAGTGACACACACTGACACGCACACACACAGTGAGACACACTGACACACACACAGTGACACACATTGACGCGCACACACACAGTGAGACACATTGACACACACACACAGTGAAACACACTGACACGCACACATACAGTGAGACACACTGACACACACACAGTGACACACACTGACACACACACACAGTGATACACACTGACCCACACACACACATTGACACACACTGACCCACACACACACACAGTGATACACACTGACAATCACAGTCAGTGATACACACTGACACACACACACAGTGACACACACTGACTCACACACACACACACAGTGATACACACTGACACACACACACAGTGATGCACACTGACACACACACTCACACACAGTGACACTGTCGCTCACACACGCAGTGATACACACTGACACACACACAATGACACGCACTGACGCACACACACAGTGATACACACTGACACACACACACAGTGATACACACTGACACAAACACACCCAGTGTTACACATTGACACACACACACACACACAGTGACACACAGACAGTGATACACACTGACGCACATACACACAGTGATACACGCTGACACACACACACACACACAGTGATACACACTGACACACACACACCCAGTGTTACACATTGACACACACACGGTGACACACACACAGTGACACACAGACAGTGATACACACTGACCCACACACACACACAGTGATGCACACTGACACACACACTCACACACACAGTGACACACACTGACACGAAAATCGGCACTGACCCTCACTCACACTGATACACACACACAGTGACACACACTGACAAAAACACACAGTGATACACACTGACACACACACACACACACACTGTGCTACACACTGACGCACACACACACACACACACAGTGACACACACTGACATGCACACACACAGTGACACACACTGACAAGCACACATACAGTGAGATACACTGACACACACACAGTGATACACACTGACATACACACACACACAGTGATACACATTGACACACATACAGTGACACACACTGACTCTCACTCACACACAGTGACACACACACAGTGATGCACACTGACACACACACTCACACACAGTGACACTGTCGCTCACACACGCAGTGATACCCACTGACACACACACAATGACACGCACTGACAACCACACACAGTGATACACACTGACACACACACACAGTGATACACACTGACACACACACACAGTGATACACACTGACACACACACACAGTGATACACACTGACACACACACACACACACACACAGTGATACACACTGACACGCACACACAGTGATACACACTGACACACACACACGCAGTGATACACACTGACACAAACACACCCAGTGTTACACATTGACACACACAGTGACACACAGACAGTGATACACACTGACACACACACACAGTGATACACGCTGACACACAAACACACACACAGTGATACACGCTGACACACACACACACAGTGATACATACTGACACACACACACCCAGTGTTACACATTGACACACACACAGTGACACACACACAGTGACACACAGACAGTGGTACACACTGACACACACACACACACAGTGATGCACACTGACACACACACTCACACACACAGTGACACACACTGACAAGAACGTCGGCACTGACCCTCACACACTGATACACACACACACAGTGACACACACTGACAAAAATAAACAGTGATACACACTGACACACACACACACACACACACTGTGATACACACTGACGCACACACACACTCACACAGTGACACACACTGACATGCACACACACAGTGAGACACACTGACACACACACAGTGACACACACTGACATGCACACACACAGTGAGGCACACTGACACACACACAGTGACACACACTGACACGCACACACACAGTGAGACACACTGACACACACACACACAGTGACACACACTGACACACACACAGTGATACACACTGACACACACACACAGTGACACACACTGACACACACACAGTGACACACACTGACTCACACACACACACACACACACACACACAGTGATACACACTGACACACACACAGTGACACACACTGACACACACACACACACTGACACACAGACAGTGATACACACTGACACACACACACTGACACACACACATGGACACTGACCCTCACACACTGACACCAGCTTCCTGATTGGTTGAGGTGTCTGTCACTCCCGGATTTGCTCTGGGGGCGGGGCAGTTAGCTGCTGGTGTTCTGATTGGCTGACACGGCTGTCAGTCAGAAAGCTCAGCCTCTGATTGGCTCATCCGCTGTCAGTCAAAGTGCAGAGACCAGTCATTGGTGGACATGGCTGTCAGGAAGTGAGCGGCAATTCTGATTGGCTGATTCGGGCAGTAGTCGATCTGGGGTCCGATTGGCTGAGGCTGTGATTTAGCAATCCAGTCTCTGATTGGCTGAGGTGGTGATTTCGTGATCCCGCTCTGTGATTGGCTGAGGTGGTGATTTAGTGATCCCGCTCTGTGATTGGCTGAGGTGGTGATTTAGTGATCCCGCTCTGTGATTGGCTGAGGTGGTGATTTAGTGATCCCGCTCTGTGATTGGCTGATACGGTGATTTAGTGATCCCGCTCTGTGATTGGCTGAGGCGGTGATTTAGTGATCCCACTCTGTGATTGGCTGAGGCGCTGATTTAGTGATCCCACTCTGTGATTGGCTGAGGCGGTGATTTAGTGAAACCACTCTGTGATTGGCTGAGGCGCTGATTTAGTGATCCCACTCTGTGATTGGCTGAGGCGGTGATTTAGTGAAACCACTCTGTGATTGGCTGAGGTGGTGATTTAGTGATCCCGCTCTGTGGTTGGCTGAGACGGTGATTTAGTGATCCCGCTCTGTGATTGGCCGAGGCGGTGATTTAGTGATCCCGCTCTGTGATTGGCTGTCAGTCAGTTTTGTTTCTTCATTAATTGAATAATTGATGTGAGCGGATATTTCACCGTGATCCTGATCTGCCCCCTGAACTTGGATTGAGTCACCGCGTAAATAAATGTGTTTGTGCAGCAATTTACATCCCGCAGCATCCATCCGACATTTTGAAATGTGTATTCAGGAAGAGTGGCGTAAATTAATCCTTTCACTTTCGAATAGATAAAAAATATAACAGACACGGCCCAGAGGAGAATGAAAGCCCCGGAAATGCTGAAGAGTAAAATCATTGACTTCCTTCTGCTCTCCATCTCGGGGTCTCTGCGATTCTCTCCCTGACTCTGAGCCCTCAGTCCCTTCCGGACTCGACTGGTCACCAAAATGTGTCTGACTGTCAGAGCGTTAATCACCAGGATTAAACCGAATGGGAGCAATGGGGTTAAAACCCGATCAAACCAGGAAAATCCAACCCAGCCGGGATCAGTCCAATAGCTTGTCTTTGTCCTACAGCCCCACTGGACATTGTCCATTATCCACTCAGGTTCCAGTGTAAAGTACCGGGGGATGTTTCTCACAGAGAGCAGGAGGCCGGTTGTTGCCAGAACCACAGCCGCAGTTTTCCCGGTGCAATATTTAGTTTTCAGTTTCTGGCAGCGAATGGCCACAAATCGATCAAAGGAGAAAGTGATGGTGAACCAGACTGAACAGTCTGAGGCTGCAGTCAGCAGGACAGAGCGAACACGACACACAGAGGTGAGGGACAGGAAACTCAGCGGGAAATAATAATAATTTATCACGCTGAGAATGGGGTTAAAGATGATGAAGAGCAGATCCGCCGTTGCCATGGCCACCAGGTAGCGAGTGGTGCAGGTGGAGAGGCCACACTTTCCCCGACTCAGGATCACAATTCCCACTAAATTAACTGTCAGTGAAAAAGGGACAAGAGGCGGGAAATGAGTGAGTGAACATTCCCCATGTGTGAAGCCACAGTAAGGAGAGGATTTCAGCATCAATCCAATGGGGTTCCCGGGGTGGCGGTGTTGTTGGAGGAGTTGTGTTAGAGATTAACATTGCAGATTGGAAAGTAGCCAATGTAACACCGCTGGTTAAGTAGGGACTGGGGGACAGGAAGCTGTGAATTACACATCTCTCACTTTGATGGAGCAAATCTGCACATTCTCATCATTCAAATATTTCACACAGATTGCATTTCTCACCTGATGTGTTTTCCAGGGTTAATTCAGACTGGACGGGTTTCCCAATGAGACCCAAAGTGGACAGAGATAGAATCTGCAATCCCTTCCTGCACCCAATTATCAGAGCCCACCCCGGATTGAACACCTCTCTGGACTGGACAGCTGGTGGAGCTGAAAGTCAATTCAGGATTTTTCTATTTAACTTCCCCTCTCCAAATGTCCTCCCCATTCTGACTCTCCCCCACAGCTTTTCTGCTTCTAATTTACAGATTATATCCTCTGTCCGTCTCTTTTTTCCTTTCTTCTCTCCCTCTCTCTTTGCCTTCTCCTTTGCTTCCCTATCTATCTCTTCCTAAACTCTTCTTCTCTCCGACCAGCATTATTCCCTCTATCTGGATTTCTCTCTTATCCAGTGCGTTCCCATTCTTCATTCTCATTATAACTTTACCCCATATCTCCCTATCGCTCTCCAATTGTGCTCTCTCTCCTCCTGTTTCTCCCCATATCTCTCTATCTCACCCCAGTATTGCTCTCTCCATCTCGCTTTCTCCCCATTCCTGTTCACCTCCCTCCAGAATCTCTCCCTCTCCCTTTCCTGCTTTCTTTGTGGGGATTTTAAGCACAGCATTATCCCATGGGCAGCACTGTGACCATATCCAGAGAGGACAAAGTGGGGGTGGGGGGAGACATGTCATTCCCCCAGCCTCGCGCTTGGTGTAATCCTCCACCCAGCTCCATGTGAATTCTGAGTTTGGATACATATCCCCTCAGTGACAGAAAGAGATAAACTCCCCTCTTTAAACTGGGAACAAGCTGTGTCCATTCCTTTGGTCGACTTTTTAAAATGAGCCTCCCAGTCGTTATTTATGAATAAATGAATCGATCTATTGATTGATTTGTGTAAATAAGGAATCTCAGGGCTCTGACTGAGGCTATTCTCCAGAGACAGGAAGCTGGGCACTGACTCCTAACTGGAGACCCCCAGATAAGGTGGTTCTTCCCACCCCCTCACAGCAATATGGTTTGTGGTTATTGGCAGTGTGGCTCAGAAATATTGCATCGCACCTTTCAACACAGTGCACATGAGAGAGAGGGAAAGAAGCAGAGATATGGACAGAAATAGGAACTTAGAAGGAGGGATGGAGTAAGAGGTGGTGGGTGTGGTTGCAAAGACCTGGCCCTAGATAAGAATCTTTCCAATGAGAGAGAGAGATAGTGGCAGGAGGACAAAAGAGAAGGAGGGAGTGGAGCACAGACAGAGGGAGGCCCGAGGGGAGTGGAAGGTCAAAGCAGAGGTGGTGATGGAGGGACAGCATTTGAGAAAGAGAGACAGGATGTGAGAGTCTCCAGTGTGTGGTCACTAGCTGCAGCTCCACTCAAACCCTGTCAGATAGTCTGGGAGGATTTAAAAAGTGTCCTGAAGGAATCAGCAGCCGCTTCCCAAACTGAAAGAGGGAGTTGAGCGGCTTCTAGAGACTGAGAGGGGACAGGGGGTGGGCAGGATGGAGCAGGGCTGGCATTTTAATTCAGGTTTAGAAGATTCTCTCTGTGGAACTCTCTCTCTCTCCATTTCAATGTTTCTGTCTGATTGGAAGAAATGGAGGGAAGGAAAGAGTGAGAGAGAATGAGGAGAACCAAGAATGAGAGGTTATAGAATAATAGAATCATACAGAGCAGAAGAGGCCCTTCAGCCCATCGAGTCTGCACTGTCACATTAGAAATACCTGAAATCCCACCTAACCCCATCTGTCAGCACTTGGCCCAGAGCCCTGAATGTTATGTTGTGCCAAGTGCTCATCCAGATACCTTTTAAAGGATGCGAGGCAACCCACCTCCACCACCCTCCCAGGCAGCGCATTCCAGACCCTCACCACCCTCTGGGGAAAAACATATTCCTCACACCCCTCCCTCCTAAACCTCCTTACCCCCACCATGAACCTCTGTCCCCTCGTGACTGACCCTTCAGATATGGGGAACAGTTGCTCCTTATCCACTCTGTCCATGGCCCTCATAATCTTGTCTACCTCGATCAGGTCGCCCCTCAGTCTTCTCTGCTAAAACGTTAATAACCCAAGCCCACGCAACATCTTTTCATAACGTTGATCTTCCATCCAAGGCAGCATCTTGGTGAATCTCCTCTGTACCCCCATCCAGCGCAAACACATCCTTCCTATAATGTGGCGATCAGAACTGCACACAGTACTCCAGCTGGGGCCTCACCAAAGATCGAGACAATTCCAACATTACTTCCCTGCTTTTGTCATCTATGCCTCGATTGATAAATGCAAGTGTCCCCATGTGCCATTTTCACCTCCCTCCTAACACGCCCTTCTGCTTTCAAAGATCTGTGGTCAAATACGCCAAGGTCACATTCTACCATAGATCTTCCTATCGTCCGAACATTCATTGAGTACTTCCTTGTCAAATAACTCCTTCCAAAGTGTATCAGCTCACACTTTTCAGGGTTACATTCCATTAAACGGTGTAAAACACACTCCACACTGCAAACTGCACCTTGTGCGATCTTGCTGCAGAACTTGTTTTAAAGGTTGTCTCAGTGTTAAGAGAGAGTTTTATCATTCCATTGCAGTGAAGGGAATTCTCCAGACTTGGGACAATGCACACACACAGAGTGGAAGGTGTGTGGGGATTTTTGTTGGGTGCTTTGGGGGAGGGGCTCACAGCAGGTGTGAGGATGGAGGCAGGGGAAGGTCTGTGTCTCATTTGATTAGTTGCACAGTGCAGCTGCTATGGAATCTTGCTGTGCATGCCTGTCCTGGGCCATTTGCCTGCCTTGTAACAATGATCATCCTCTTTGAAAATCGCTCACTGACTGCAAAGAAGGCTCCAAGGCCTTGAGTATAAAAAAGCTTAAACTTGAACAATGGGACTGAGGGAGTTCATGATCACTTTCTGCAGAGGACTGAGGGGACATTCAGCCAATATCACATCGCTGCCTGTGGGATCTTACTGTGCGACCAATATTGCAGCCTCAGTTTTTACATTAAAACAAGAAACACACACACAGAAAACAATGATCAGAAACTCTGAACTGAATTTTGAAGCTGCCTCTGTGCTTTGGATCTTCCTGTGCACAAGTTGCATCAGAAATCTCTAAATTAACAGCAGTGAGGTCAGATTAACAATTAATCTCATCACTGTAAATAATTCTTGATGGCCTGGAATGAAAGTTCTTTAACTAGAAGCGGGTGTAATTGTGGAATAAAAAATGTGTGTGAGGCAGAGAGATAAATGTGAGGGTGAAATGAAATGCACAGGGTTCTATTTGAATACAGTTTGCTGTGGCGGTGATTGTCGGAACTCTCGCTCTATATCTGGTGTTGGGAAGCTGAGTTTGTGAAGTGTGGTCCCTTTAAAAGCTGGTTTTGTCTCCCTTTCAAGCTGCACTTGTGTCAATGCTTGGAGGCTTCAAATGCAGGTACAGACAGAGTACACAGACTGCAACATTTGCAGCAAAGGCCAAGCGTCAGCATCGCCATGGTAACAGGCTTTGCAGGTTTTTGAATTTTGAGTTCAGCCAAGCAGTCCAAAGAAGGCACTCAGCTATCAGGAAGCTATCAAATGTTAATTTATTGTTGTTGACAAGATCAGATCACTCCTGGTGCAGGAAAATTCAGAGGTCATCACAGTTATAAAAACAGGAGATCAACTGCCTGCCTGCAGTTCAACTGAAGGGCTGCCACCTCTCAAAGCCCAGAGAAGGAAAGAGCAGCTCTCTCCAGCTTTGATTATCACTTAATAGACCTCTCCATCTATCGATCTGAATCAGAAATAACTCGCAGGCAGCGGAATAGAAAGACGAACGCCAAAGGTTTTCCTAAATTATGTTCTTTTTTTTTTCTGTTAATGAATGTCCTTGTGTTTATTTGAACTGCATTCCAGTAGAATCTTACTTTAATCACAATGCTACTTCTTTATCTAAAGTTCCCTGCTGGTTAAATACATAAATTGTTAATTGTTCACTTAAATTGAGTGTCAGATATTTCTGTTGGTTAACCACTGAATGTTAATGAAGAACAGTTCACACCTTCCCACACACTTTTCACACATCACAAAGCAAGGTATTCCTCTTCGGGGAATTTGGCGTGGCTTGTTAAAAGGGCATCAACCTCTGTCTCATGTCACTGTCTCTCTATCTGTGTCTCTGTGTCTCCATTGTGTGGCTTGTGAGAGAGAGGGAGTGAGAGAGTTGGGGGACAGGCTGAGGAAAGGCTGATGTTACAGAATGTGGGAGTGAGAGAGAAACGGGAGGATCAGGTTAAACAGGGGGAGAGATAGCTGAACATTGTGGAGTTGGGGTGGAGGGAAAATGTCACAGGATTCGGGGGTACAGGGTTTCCTGAGAGCAGTAACTGCTGATGTCCCTGTCACATCTTTCCAGAAAGCGTGATGTTCAAACACTCCAATCCTGAGACAGTCTGTTTTGAAATGTATCCTGAGGAAATGAACAGTTTCTTCCCAGTTGAGGTTTTAGCCACTTGCCTCCTGGGCTGGGCGGTGTGGAAACATTGCTACCCATGGGATCGTGCTGTGCATCAATGACTTGCAGCATTTACAGAACTGCAAATGGTAACCACACAACTTAAAAGGGAAATTTGGGAGGGTGGAGGGGATAAAAATCAAACCCCTGGCCTTGGTAAAGACTTATGCTCAATCCCTGTGTCCTGTTTGTGTTTTTAGACAGGGTGGTGCGATTTGGAGGATTTATCATTTTTTATGAGGGAGTGGGTAGGGCAGGGGGTTCAATATCTCGGCCTCTGTCACCACAACGTTCCCTCTCTCTCTCCAACCATTTGCTTCAATGTTGCATCCTGTAATTAATGTAAAATAAAATCCCCTTGCGTTTTGTTTTATTGTTGTGGGGTGTGTGAGGGGTGTGCGGACGGGACAGAGGGTGGGGAACAGTGGTTCCCTTTTCCCCTCTCGCCCTTTCCCTCCATGTGTGGGATGTTTTGGGGCTGGAAAGGACAGTTCTGTTTCACTGGGGTGGCGAGAATCCTGTTCTTTGTCCCCAAGGGTTATTGCATCCTCTGGGACTAGGCCTCAATTCAAGGCCTAATCTCAGGGCCCTCAGGATGCCTTTTCCATTCGCTTCATTCCATACAGTTACTGTGTTTAATTTTATGAGGTCAATCATTAAATAAAACTGCAGCAGCCGCGTCAATTCATTCCACTCAGGATGCAATTGTCGGTTTTCAAACTCTCCCACCCAACGTTCTCATTAGATTGTGTTATCAGTGAGGGAGAGAGAGAAAAAGAGGAAGGTGTAAGAGAGAGTGAGAGAGAGAGAGAGAAGGCCGAGAGGAAGGGAGCGGTGAGAAGATAGATTGTCGGGGGGAGGGGGTTGGGGGGTGAGGGAGGGTGGGCGGGGGGAGAGAGGACGTGTTTAGGGGGTCCTCCACTGTATCATTCCAGGCGAGCCCCCCAGTCATTGAAACATATAAACTAGAAGCGTGAGTAGGAACCTGCGCCACCATTCAATTTTATTGTGGCTGATCATCAACTTTAATAACTTGATTCACTCTGACCCCATATCCTTTGTCCCTTTAGCCCCGAGAGCTATATCTCATTTATTTTTGAAGTCACAGAATGCCTGTGAATTCCACACATTCACCACCCTCTGACTGAAGACGTTTCTCCTCCCCTCAGTTCTAAAAAGGTTTTCCCTCATCATCAAACGAAGACAGCGAGTTGTGGACTCCCCCACCATTGGTAACTTTCTTTCTGAATCGACCCGTTCGAATCCTGTTTGAATTTTATAAGTTTCTATGAGATCCCCTCTCACTATTCTGAATGCATTTGTCTTAACAACATTCTGTGGTAGTGAATTCCACACATTCACCACCCTCTGACTGAATAAATTTCTCCCCACCTCAGCTCCAAAAGGTTTGTCCCTAATTCTAAAACTATGACCCCTCGTTCTTGACTCCCCCACCATTGGTAACATTCTTTCTGAATCAACCCTGCCTCATTCTGTTAGAATTTAATACGTTTCTGTGATGTCCCCTCTCACTCTATAAATTTGTATTGAATATAATCCTAACCAATCGAATCTCTCCTCATATGACAGACCTGCCATCCCAGGAATCAGCCTGGTAAACCGTCGCTGTACTTCCTCGATAGCAAGGACATCCTTCCTCAGATAAGGACACCAAAACTGTACAAAACTCTCCAGGTGTGGCCTCACCAATCCTTTATTAATTGCAGCACATCCCTATCCCTCAATAGGAATCATCTCGCTATGAAAGCTTACAGACCATTTAGCTCCATTCCTGCCTGCTGTACCTGCCTGGTTCCGTGCAGTGAATGATGCACGAGGACACCAAGGTTTTGATGAGAATCCACCTCCCTCAATTTACACCCATTCAATAATAACTTGTCTTCCTAATATTCCTACCAGTGTCGATATATTCACAGTGATCCACATTAAACTGCATCTGCCATGCGTCTGACCACACCCTCAGCCTGTCCAAATCACGCTGAATATTCTCTGCATCCTCCTCACAGTTCACCCTCCCACCCAGCTTTGTGCCATCTGCAAATTTGGAGATGATGCATTCAGTAACCCTTCTGGAAGACTAAATAAACCACATCCACTGGTTCCCCTCGGTCAACTCTACTAGTTCCACCCTCAAACAATTCCAAGATATTCCAATCATGATTTCCCTTTAGTAAATCCATGCTGCCTTTGTCTGATTATGGCACTGCCTTCCAAATGCCGAGTTATCAAATCCTTGAAATTTGACTCTTGCAACTTCCCCAGCACCGACGTTAGGCTCACTGGTCTATAGTTCACTGTTTTCTCTCTCCAGTCCTGTCTGAATACCGGGCTTGCATTAGCTACCCTCCAGTCTGTAGGAACCAGCGCAGAGTCCAATAAAATTGGAAAATAACCACCATTGGACCTCTTATTCCCAGGAAGACTTCCGTAACTACTCTGGGATGAAGATTATCAGGACCTGGAGATTTATCCACCTTCAATCCCATCATTTTCCCCAAAACCATTTCTCTACAAATTCAAATTTTCTTCAGCTTCTCTCGAAAACTTGTTCCTCTCAGAACTTTTGGAACGTTATTCATGTCTTCCTTTCTGAAGATCGAAGCAATCTTCAATTTAATTCCTCAGCTATTACTTTGTCCCCGTTAGAGTATCTCCCATTTCTGACTGCAAAGGTCCTAGTTTGTCAATCTGTTTCTCTTTACATACCGATAGATATTTTTTGAAGTCAGTTGTCATGTTCCACGTTAGATTACTTTCATACCCTATTTTCCTTTCCTTAATCAATCCCTTGCTCCTCCCAAGAGGATGGATTTGTAAACAGTGATTGTGTTACTGAGGGTGAATCTGTGATGATGTGTTTTAGCTTTTCACCAAATCACACCTACAATTGTGTTTTAAATCTGGCTGCTCCCATATTGCAGTGTGATTGTGGGATCTTGCTGTGCAGGATGACCAGCAGCATTTCTGAAATGACACAGGAACATTTTATTTTCCTCAGAAACCCTCTAACCCTCCTGCTGCTGACCTTAGTCTACACACCTTGGACATTGACCCCTCTGCTCAGGGGAAGAAGTTTCTTCTTAACTATCCTATCTTTGTCCCTCATAATTTTGAACACCTCAATGATGTCCGCACTCCGCCTTCACTGTTCTGTGGAAAGCAACCCCAGCCTAACCAGCCTGTCTTCACTGCAGAAACACTGCTGCCCGGGTAACATCCTGGTGAATCTCCTTTGCGTTTCTTCCAGAGCAATCACATCCTCCGTCTAGTGAGGCCCCCAGAACTCCTCACAGTCCTCGAGCTGAAGACAAATGAGTGTTTCATACATCTCCATCATCACCTCCCTGCTCCTATCTTCGATACATCAGCTAATAAAGAAAATTGTCATGTCTGCCTTCTTAAGCAGCTGATCATCAGAAGTTACCCACTGGAATGGAAAACAATAGAAGGTTTATGTTCTTTCTTGAGTTTAAACAGAAATTAATTTTTTTTAAAATCCAATGAGTCACAACCTCAACATAAACAAAAAAAAGGAACTAACTTCAAAAGAGTGAAAAAAATACATCACGTAACACAGGCTGTGATAAAGAGCATTCAGCACATGTTCCAAAATTAAGATCATTCTTGACAGATTTCATTGAATAATTTTCCCAATTATCAGGAATGATCTGGTCGATGTCCGACACATGGTGTTTCTAGATACCTTCAGTAAGTTAACAGACTTCAGTAAACTCAGAGCAAGTGGAGTTAGAGGACCAGCAGCAGAATGACTAGAAGCTGGTTACAAAGACACAACACAGGCAGTGGGAGTTAAAGGGATTTACTCTGACTGCTGGAAGGTGGGAAGTGGTTTTCCACAAGGATCAGCGCTGGGATCACTTTCCTTCACCATTTACATCAGCAATATGGAATGGGAAGCAAAATTATAGTTTCAAAATTTACCAACCAATCCAAACTGAGAATGAGAATGAGCAGAGTGGAAGAATACAACTCAACACAATAACACATTAATAATAAATTATAAACTTGCAAATTGGGTATTGGAATTGGAAATTAATTTCACCACAGCTCAGTGTCAGGTTCTTCATTCTGATCAGAACAATATGTTTCCCAATCACTCTGTAGAAATCAAGTATCTGAATGTTTTCGAGGAGTTCAGGGCTTCAGATGATCAGATTCACAAATCGCTTTCAGAAGCAACACAGTTCAGATATAACCATAACAATCCGGAAAATAAAACATTGGAGTTCATTTATAGATTAATAGAAATGCGAGAAAATCACAACATTTTTGAAATACAAATCACAGAATATTGCCCCTCTGTTATTGGGTTGTTTAAATATCAGGAACGAGCTGAAACCTGTTTCTTTTCAATACATAACCGAGTTACCGAGGCATTTCACATCACACACTGACCACAAAACATCATTAGAACAAAACCAATCGCTTCCTATTTCCAAGCGATTCCAAAGATTAAACACAGAGACAGCTCCATGGAATGGAGATCTCACTCACCCAACAAAAATTATATATCATTGAAATTAAACCAACTTATTTCATTCCAGTACTTTTGTACAATCACAATACAATTCGACTCGGATAGATAGTGCCAGAAATAGATGGATACTTCAATCAGGTATACCACTCTGGTGAACAACAAGACACAATGATTATAATTCTCCACTGACAACTACATCCTGCAATACTTGTTAACTTGTGTCAGATATTCCGCTCTGGTTACTGATCCAAAATCAAAGGGTAATTTTATTCTTACTCCCACTAAATTTTATTTCAGGTTGATCGCTGTAACTGAAATCCAATCTAACATTACACAAGATTCCACTAAATACAATGACTTCATTGATTCCTGAGCCTATGAATTACGTGAAGAGTTGGTTGTGTCAGTTGATGAAAAGGATTAAAACCACAGAGATATTTCAAGTAACTTGATTTAAGTGAATTACATCTTTCACCTGGTCTCTGCATAACAGTGACAATGAGATCAGCATGGAGCATTTTCATTCAGAGTTTAAAATCAGAGAGCCGTTCACACACAGGTTTACACAACCTCAATGGTTGGAGTCACTCACCAGGAACACCAATAATGGCAATGATTGGGTAGAATATTTTCTCAGCCATGTCGATTGGACGATGCATCTTCAGTGTGAAGTGATGTGTCCCTTCGAGCTGCTGGCAGTCTCTCTGTCTTAAACTCTGAGGTTACCTATTCACAAAGCCTTTCATATATACACTGCAGAATCACCTCAGGGACACTGAGGGAGCAACAACATTTAAAAAAAATATTTGAACAAACAGATTGCGACATTGAGTTCAGTGATGGATAATTATCTTTAGATAAAATTAAATCTTTCCAAACACTGGATTCTGTTGATTACATTTATCATCTAATAACAAGTGGAAAGATGCTGTCCACTCAAACACCATCAGTCCCATCTCTCGACCTCACATTGTTTCAGTGATATCTGTCACTGGGCTGTGACGTTTCAGTGATGAAGTTTCAAATGTCACCGTGTCTCTCTCTCTGTGTGGTATTTAACTGTGGACATTCAGTGATGTGAATTAAGTGGGTTCTGGGTGAACATAGATTGTAAAATGATGTTAACCAATAATCTGGAACTATTTAACGTCAGACCCTCAGAGCCTGCAGCAGATACAAACACATCATCTCTTAGAGCAGTAAATATGCAGATTTAACTGTGACAAGTAACGCACAGACACCAACTGATACAGGCCCCACATCTGATACACAACCTTATGGGGGGAGAGAAATGGGTCCAGATGTGGAGACAGAGAGAGAGAGACAGGACCTGCGAATGTGGAAGGGATTGTGTGGAAGCAGATATTGTGAGAGGAATGGTGTTCATAATAGTAACTGAAACTCAGAGGAAGACAGCTCCATCGTAATGGACCCGGTGCTGTGTTCACATTAAATAGATCAGCTGGAGTATTGTGTCCTGTTCTGGGTCACACACTTTAGACAAGATGTGATGACATTGGCAAGAGAAATGGAGGAGAATGTCCAACAGGAAAGAGGGAACTGTGGTGAGAGAGAGGGAGAAAAATGGGCGGAGAGAGTGATGGATACAGAGTGGGTAAGAGGTCGAGGAAGACAAATGAGGTGAGTGGGAGATGCAGTGCGAATGAGAGAGAGAGGTGTGCGTGTGGACTGAGAGAGTGAGAGACACAGAATAGAGATGGGCTGAGGGGGAGAATTGGGTGGGGTGAGAGAGACAGAAGTGGGGTCAGATAAAGAGAAGGGGTGAGAGTTGGGGAGAGAAGGATCAGTGATATGAAGTGGCCTGAGAGAAGCTGTGTTGTGGGGCAGAGGGAGGGAGTGAGTGGGAGTGGGAGTTTGTGAGAGGAAAGTGTGAGTGAGGGAGTGAATGTTACAGAGGGATTGTGTGAAAGAGTGTGTGAGAAGTGTGAGTGTGCAAGCGTGTGAGCGTGCAAGTGTGTGAGTTTGCATGTGTGTTTTTGTGTGTGTGGGTGCATGCAGTATATAAAGAGAGGGAGTGTGACAGAGGGAGCGAGAGTGTGGGAGTGTGTGAGGGTGACACAGGGAGGCAGAGGGCGTGCGGATTGTGTCAGGTCTGAGAGTGCTTGATAGTGTCTGTGTTTGTGGGTGTTTTTGTCATGGAAGATTGAAGATTAGAGTGTGTCTGTCTGTGAGCGGGTCCACGAGAGACAGCTTGTGATTGTGCGCATGTATGTTAGTGTGTGTACCAGAGAATGTGAGTGTGTGTTTGTGTGAGAGTGTGTGAGAGAGTGTGTTTAGGACAGTGAGGATATACAAATTCCTGAATGTGCATTTGAGAGGGTGTATGAGTCATGTGAGAGTGTGAGTTTGTGTAAGTGTGTGTGAGAGAGTGTGTGAGTGTGTAATATTGTGTAAATGTGTGTGTGGGAGAGTGTACGTGAGTTGGTGAGGGTGTGTGTGTGAGTGTACGTGAGTTGGTGAGGGTGTGTGTGAGTGTACGCGAGTTGGTGAGGGTGTGTGTGAGTGTACGTGAGTTGGTGAGGGTGCGTGTGTGAGTGTACGTGAGTTGGTGAGGGTGTGTGTGTGAGTGTACGTGAGTTGGTGAGGGTGTGTGCGTGAGTGTACGTGAGTTGGTGAGGGTGTGTGAGTGTACGTGAGTTGGTGAGGGTGTGTGCGTGAGTGTACGTGAGTTGGTGAGGGTGTGTGGGAGTGTACGTAAATTGGTGAGCGTGTGTGTGAGTGTACGTGAGGTGGTGAGGGTGTGTGTGTGTGAGTGTACGTGAGTTGGTGAGGGTGTGTGTGAGTGTACGTGAGTTGGTGAGGGTGTGTGTGAGTGTACGTGAGTTGATGAGGGTGTGTGTGTGTGTAAGTGAGTTGGTGAGGGTGTGTGTGTGAGTGTACATGAGTTGGTGAGGGTGTGTGTGTGAGTGTACATGAGTTGGTGAGGGTGTGTGTGAGTGTACGTGAGTAGGTGAGGGTGTGTGTGAGTGTACATGAGTTGGTGAGGGTGTGTGAGTGTACGTGAGTTGGTGAGGGTGTGTGTGTGAGTGTACGCGAGTACGTGAGGGAGTGTGTGTGAGTGCACGCGAGTTGGTGAGGATGTGTGTGTGTGAGAGTACGTGAGTTGGTGAGGGTGTGTGAGTGAGTGTACGCGAGTTGGTGAGGGTGTGTGTGTGAGTGTACGTGAGTTGGTGAGGGTGTGTGTGTGAGTGTACATGAGTTGGTGAGGGTGTGTTTGTGAGTGTACGTGAGTTGGTGAGGGTGTGTGTGAGTGTACGTGAGTTGGTGAGGGGGTGTGTGAGTGTACGCGAGTTGGTGAGGGTGTGTGTACGTGAGTTGGTGACTGTTTAGAGTGAACCTTGAGGATTGTGTCACTATCTGGGGTGATTCTTGGGGATTGTGTCACTATTTAGAGTGATCCTTGGGGATTGTGTCATTATTTAGAGTGATCCTTGGGGATTGTGTCACTATTCAGAGTGATCCTTGGGGATTGTGTCACTATTCAGAGTGATCCTTGGGGATTGTGTCACTATTCAGAGTGACCTTGGGGATTGTGTCACTATTTAGAGTGATCATTGGGGAAAGTGTCACTATTTATAGTGATCCTTGGGGATTGTGTCACTATTTAGAGTGATCCTTGGGGATTGTGTCACTATTTAGAGTGATCCTTGGGGTTTGTGTCACTATTTAGAGTGATCCTTGGGGATTGTGTCATTATTTAGAGTGATCCTTGGGGATTGTGTCACTATTCAGAGTGATCCTTGGGGATTGTGTCACTATTCAGAGTGATCCTTGGGGATTGTGTCACTATTCAGAGTGACCTTGGGGATTGTGTCACTATTTAGAGTGATCATTGGGGAAAGTGTCACTATTTATAGTGATCCTTGGGGATTGTGTCACTATTTAGAGTGATCCTTGGGGATTGTGTCACTATTTAGAGTGATCCTTGGGGTTTGTGTCACTATTTAGAGTGATCCTTGGGGATTGTGTCACTATTTAGAGTGATCCTTGGGGTTTGTGTCACTATTTAGAGTGATCCTTGGGGATTGTGTCACTATTTAGAGTGATCCTTGGGGTTTGTGTCACTATTTAGAGTGATCCTTGGGTATTGTGGCACTATTTAGAGTGACCCTTGGGGATTGTGTCACTATTTAGAGTGATCCTTGGGGATTGTGTCACTATTTAGAGTGATCCTTGGGGATTGTGTCACTATTTAGAATGATCATTGGGGTTTGTGTCACTATTTAGAGTGATCCTTGGGGATTGTGTCACTATTTAGATTGATCCTTGCGGTTTGTGTCACTATTTAGAGTGATCCTTGGGTATTGTGGCACTATTTAGAGTGACCCTTGGGGATTGTGTCACTATTTAGAGTGATCCTTGGGGATTGTGTCACTATTTAGAGTGATCCTTGGGGTTTGTGTCACTATTAAGAGTAATCCTTGGGTATTGTGGCACTATTTAGAGTGACCCTTGGGGATTGTGCCACTATTTAGAGTGATCCTTGGGGATTGTGTCACTATTTAGAGTGATCCTTGGGGTTTGTGTCACTATTTAGAGTGATCCTTGGGTATTGTGGCACTATTTAGAGTGATCCTTGGGGATGGTGTCACCATTGGAGAGATCTTTGGGGAATGTGTCACTATTTAGATTGATCCTTGGGGATTGTGTCAGTATTTCGAGTGATCCCTGGGGATTGTGTCACTATTTGGAGTGACCCTTGGGGATTGTGTCACTATTTAGAGTGATCCTTGGGGATTGTGTCATTATTTAGAGTGACCTTGGGGTTGTGTCAACATTTAGAGTGATCCTGGGGGATTGTGTCACTATTTAGAGTCATTCTTGGGGATTGTGTCACTATTTAGAGTGATCCTTGGGGTTTGTGTCACTATTTAGAGTGATCCATGGGGATTGTGACATTATTTAGAGTGATCCTTGGGGATTGTGACACTATTTAGAGTGATCCTTGGGGACTGTGTCACTATTCAGAGTGATCCTTGGGTATTGTGTCACTTTTTAGAGTGATTCTTGGGGATTGTGTCACTATTTATAGTGATCCTTGGGGATTGTGTCACTATTTAGAGTGATCCTTGGGGAATATGACACTATTTAGAGTGATCCTTGGGGATTGTGACACTATTTAGAGTGATCCTTGTGCATTGAGTCACTATTTAGAGTGACCTTGGGGTTTGTGTCACTATTTAGAGTGATCCTTGGGTATTGTGGCACTATTTAGAGTGACCCTTGGGGATTGTGTCACTATTTAGAGTGATCCTTGGGGATTGTGTCACTATTTAGAGTGATCCTTGGGGATTGTGTCACTATTTAGAATGATCCTTGGGGTTTGTGTCACTATTTAGAGTGATCCTTGAGGATTGTGTCACTATTTAGATTGATCCTTGCGGTTTGTGTCACTATTTAGAGTGATCCTTGGGTATTGTGGCACTATTTAGAGTGACCCTTGGGGATTGTGTCACTATTTAGAGTGATCCTTGGGGTTTGTGTCACTATTTAGAGTAATCCTTGGGTATTGTGGCACTATTTAGAGTGACCCTTGGGGATTGTGCCACTATTTAGAGTGATCCTTGGGGATTGTGTCACTATTTAGAGTGATCCTTGGGGTTTGTGTCACTATTTAGAGTGATCCTTGGGTATTGTGGCACTATTTAGAGTGATCCTTGGGGATGGTGTCACCATTGGAGAGATCTTTGGGGAATGTGTCACTATTTAGATTGATCCTTGGGGATTGTGTCAGTATTTCGAGTGATCCCTGGGGATTGTGTCACTATTTGGAGTGACCCTTGGGGATTGTGTCACTATTTAGAGTGATCCTTGGGGATTGTGTCATTATTTAGAGTGACCTTGGGGTTGTGTCAACATTTAGAGTGATCCTGGGGGATTGTGTCACTATTTAGAGTCATTCTTGGGGATTGTGTCACTATTTAGAGTGATCCTTGGGGTTTGTGTCACTATTTAGAGTGATCCATGGGGATTGTGACATTATTTAGAGTGATCCTTGGGGATTGTGACACTATTTAGAGTGATCCTTGGGGACTGTGTCACTATTCAGAGTGATCCTTGGGTATTGTGTCACTTTTTAGAGTGATTCTTGGGGATTGTGTCACTATTTATAGTGATCCTTGGGGATTGTGTCACTATTTAGAGTGATCCTTGGGTATTGCGTCACTATTTAGAGTGATCATTGGGGTTTGTGTCACTATTTAGAGTGATCCTTGGGGAATATGACACTATTTAGAGTGATCCTTGGGGATTGTGACACTATTTAGAGTGATCCTTGTGCATTGAGTCACTATTTAGAGTGACCTTGGGGATTGTGTCACTATTTTGAGTGATCCTTGGGGAATGTGTCACTATTTAAAGTGTTCCTTGGGGAATGTGGCAGCATTTAGAGTGATCCTTGGAGATTGAGTCACTATTTGGAGTGATCCTTGGGGATTGTGTCACTATTTAGAGTGATCATTGGGGATTGTGTCACTATTTTGAGTGATCCTTGGGGATTGTGTCACTATTGAGAGTGATCCTTGGGGATTGTGTCACTATTTACAGTGATCCTTGGATATTGTGTCACTGTTTGGAGTGATTTTTGGGGATTGTTTCACTATTTTAAGTGATCCTTGGGGATTGTGTCACTATTTAGAGTGATCCTTGGGGATTGTGTCACTATTTCAAGTGATCCTTGTGCATTGAGTCACTATTTAGAGTGACCTTGGGGATTGTGTCACTATTTAGAGTGATCCATGGGGATTGTGTCACTATTTAGAGTGATCCCTGGGTATTGTGTCACTGTTTAGAGTGATTCTTGGTGATTGTGTCACTATTCAGAGTGATCCTTGGGGATTGTGTCAGTATTTAGAGTGACCTTGGGGATTGTGTCACTATTTCGAGTGATCCTTGGGGATTGTGTCACTATTTAGAGTGATCCTTGGGGATTGTGTCATTATTTAGAGTGATCCTTGGGGATTGTGTCACTATTCAGAGTGATCCTTGGGGATTGTGTCACTATTCAGAGTGATCCTTGGGGATTGTGTCACTATTCAGAGTGACCTTGGGGATTGTGTCACTATTTAGAGTGATCATTGGGGAAAGTGTCACTATTTATAGTGATCCTTGGGGATTGTGTCACTATTTAAAGTGTTCCTTGGGGAATGTGGCAGCATTTAGAGTGATCCTTGGGGATTGAGTCACTATTTAGAGTGATCCTTGGGGATTGTGTCATTATTTAGAGAGATCCTTGGGGATTGTGTCACTATTTTGAGTGATCCTTGGGGATTGTGTCACTATTTAGAGTGATCCTTGGGGATTGTGTCACTATGTAGAGTGATCCTTGGATATTGTGTCACTGTTTAGAGTGATTTTTGGGCATTGTTGCACTATTTTAAGTGATCCTTGGGGATTGTGTCACTATTTAGAGTGATCCATGGGGATTGTGTCACTATTTAGAGTGATCCTTGGGTATTGTGTCACTGTTTAGAGTGATTCTTGGGGATTGTGTCACTATTTAGAGTGATCCTTGGGGTTGTGTCACTATTTATAGTGATCCTTGGGAATTGTCACTATTTCGAGTGATCCTTGGGTACTGTGTCACTGTTTAGAGTGATTTTTGGGGATTGTGTCACTATTTAGACTGATCCTTGGGTATTGTGTCACTGCTAAGAGTGATTCTTGGGGATTGTGTCACTATTTATAGTGATCCTTGGGGATTGTGTCACTATTTCGAGTGATCCTTGTGCATTGAGTCACTATTTAGACTGACCTTGGGGATTGTGTCATTATTTTGAGTGAACCTTGGGGATTGTGTCACTATTTAGAGTGATCCATGGGGATTGTGTCACTATTTAGAGTGATCCTTGGGTTTTGCGTCACTATTTCGAGTGATCATTGGGGTTTGTGTCACTATTTAGAGTGATCCTTGGGGATTGTGACACTATTTAGAGTGACCCTTGGGGATTGTGACACTATTTAGAGTGATCCTTGTGCATTGAGTCACTATGTAGAGTGACCTTGGGGATTGTGTCACTATTTTGAGTGATCCTTGGGGAATGTGTCACTATTTAAAGTGTTCCTTGGGGAACGTGGCAGCATTTAGAGTGATTCTTGGGGATTGTGTCAGTATTTAGAGTGATCGTTGGGTATTGTGTCACTATTTAGAGAGATCCTTGGGGATTGTGTAACTATTTAGAGTGATCCTTGGGGATTGTCTAACTATTTAGAGTGATCCTTGGGGATTGTGTAACTATTTAGAGTGATCCTTGGAGATTGTGTCACGATTTAGAGTGATCCTTGTGGATTGTGTCACTATTTAGAGAGATCCTTGCACCTGTGTCACTATCTATAGTGGTCCTTGGGGATTGTGTCACTATTTAGATTCATCCTTGTGGATTGTGTCACTATTTAGAGTGATCCTTGGGGATTGTCACTATTTGGAGTGACCCTTGGGGATTGTGTCACTATTTAGAGTGATCCTTGGGGATTGTCTCACTATTTAGAGTGATCCTTGGGGATTGTGTAACTATTTAGAGAGATCCTTGTGGATTGTGTCACTATTTAGAGAGATCCTTGGGGATTGTGTCACTATTTAGAGTGATCCTAGGGGATTGTGTCACTATTTAGAGAGATCCTTGGGGATTGTGTCACTATTTAGAGTGATCCTTGGGGATTGTGTCAGTATTTTGAGAGATCCATGGGGATTGTGTCACTGTTTAGAGTGATCCTTGGGGATTGTGTCACTATTTAGAGTGATCCGTGGGGATTGTGTCACTATTTCGAGTGATCCATGGGGATTGTGTCACTATTTAGAGTGATCCATGGGGATTGTGTCACTATTTAGAGTGATCCTTGGGTATTGTGTCACTGTTTAGAGTGATTCTTGGGGATTGTGTCACTATTTAGAGTGTGAAGGCCAACATCCCATTTGCCTTTGTTACTGCCTGCTGTGCCTGCTTGCTTACTTTCAGTGACTGATGCATGAGGACACCAAGGTCTCGCTGAGTATCCAGCTCTCAATTTACATCCGTTCAAGTAATAACCTGTGTTCTTATTATTGCTGCCAAAGTGGATCACCTCACACTGAGTCACATTATACTGCATCTTCCATGCAGATGCCCACAGACACACCCTATCCAAATCACGCTGAAGCATCTCTCCATCCTGCCCATTTTAACCTTCCACACCAGTTTATTTTCATACTCTGATTGTTTTCCCTTCTTAATCAATGCCTTTCTTGAATTTGGATAAGGAACCTCAATCACATCCTCCCATAGGTTGGATGTATAAACAGCGACTATGTAACTGGGGGTGAATCCGTGCTGTTGTGTTTCACCCTTTCATCAATTCACATCTACTCTTTTGTTTTCTATCTGGCTGCTAACACGTTGCGTTTGGCGTGTCTGTGGGATCCTGCTGTGCAGGATGGCCAGCAGGATTTCTGACATGACTATGGAACGTTAATGTTCCCCTCAAATCCACCCTAAATCCACTGCTCCTGGATATTGACCCCTCTGCTAAGAGGAAAAAGTTTCTTCTTAACTCTCCTATCTTTGTCCCTCATTATTTTGTAACCATAATGAGGTCCACGCTCCACGTTCACTGTTCTGAAGAAAACAACCCCAGCCTCACCATCCTGTCTTCATTGCAGAAACACTCCAGCCCAGGAAACATCCCGGTGAATCCCTCTCCCGTCCCTCGCTGGGAAATCACATCCTTCTTCTAGTGAGGCCACCGGACCTCCTCACTGTCCTCCAGCTGAGGGTGGCAGTGAGAGGCGCTGGGAGGAAGCAGTCGGTGCGGGGATCCCCTGTGTTCGGTCCCTTAGCAACAAGTATTCCACTTTGGATACAGATGAGGGGGGGCGACCTACCAGTGGTGAGCCGCAGTGACCAGATCGCCAGCGCTGAGTCCGTCCCTGTGGCTCAGAAGGGAAAGGGGGAGAGCGGTAGAGCTATAGTTATTGGGGACTCGTTTGTTCGAGGGATAGATAGGAGGTTCTGTGGCAACAAGAGAGACTCACGGATGGTATGTTGCCTCCCGGATGCCAGGGTCCGTGACATCTCCGACCGTGTCTTCAGGATTCTAAAGGGGGAGGGGGAACAGTCACAAGTCGTGGTACACGTCGACACCAAAGACATAGGTAAGAGAGGGGACGGGGACTTAAAACAGGAATTCAGGGAGCTAGGGTGGAAGCTGAGAGCCAGGACAAAACAGGTTGTCATCTCTGGTATGTTGCCGGTGCCACGGGATAGCGAGTTGAGGAACAGGGAGAGAGTGCAGTTAAAGACATGGATGCAGGGATGGTGTAGGAGGGAGGGTTTCAGCTATGTGGATAATTGGAACACTTTCTGGGGAAGGTGAGACCTGTACCAACAGGACGGGGTGCACCTGAACCAGAGGGGCACCAATATCCTGGGAGGGAAATTTGCTACGGCTCTTCGGGGGGGTTTAAACTAATTTTTCAGGGGGATGGGAAAAGGAGTTGTAGTCCAGAGGTCAGTGAGTGCAGTGAGGTACTGGGACGGGTATCATGGTCAAAGGTGGGTCCCAGCAGACAAGAAGGTGGGTTGAAGTGTGTCTACTTCAATGCAAGGAGCATCCGAAATAAGGTAGGTGAACTTGGGGCGTGGATTGGTACTTGGGACTACGATGTTGTGGCCATTACGGAGACATGGGTAGAACAAGGACAGGAATGGTTGTTGGAAGTTCCGGGGTATAGATGTTTCAGTAAATGTAGGGTAGCTGGTAAAAGAGGTGGAGGAGTGGCACTGTTAGGAATAGGAAAGGAGCGGTCACGTTGTTAGGAGTTTACTATAGGCCCCCAAATAGTAATAGAGATGTGGAGCAAGAAATTGCTAAGCAGATTATGGATAGGTGTGGAGGTCACAGGGTAGTTGTCATGGGGGACTTTATCCTTCCAAATATTGATTGGAACCTTTGTAGGTCGAATAGTTCGGATGGGGCAGGTTTTGTGCAGTGTGTGCAGGGGGGGTTCCTGACACAATATGTGGATAGGCCGACAAGAGGTGGGGCCACATTGGATTTGGTAATGGGAAATGAACCGGGCCAAGTGTTGGATTTGGTTCTGGGAGAGCACTTTGGAGAGCGTGACCACAATTCAGTGTATTTTGTTATTGCAATGGAGAGGGAGAGGGCCGTACGGGCAGGGCATAGTTTACAATTGGGGGAGAGGTAATTATGATGCAATCAGGCGGGAATTAGGAAGCATAGGATGGGAACAAAAATTGTCAGGCAAAGGCACTAATGATAAGTGGAACTTTTTCAAGGAACAAATACTGCGTGTCCTTGATAGGTATGTCCCTGCCAGGCAGAGAGGAAATGGCCGAGTGAGGGAACCATGGTTCACAGAAGAGGTGGAATGTCTTGTCAAGAGGAAGAAGGAAGCGTTTGTTAGGTTGAGAAAACAGGGTTCAGTTGGCTCGATGGAGGGTTACAAGTTAGCAAGAAATGAGCTGAAAAAGGGGCTTAGGAGAGCTAGGAGGGGGCATGAAAAGTCCTTGGCGGGTCGGATCAAGGAAAACGCCAAGGCTTTTTACTCTTATGTGAGGAATAAAAGAATGACCAGGGTGAGGCTGGGGCCGGTCAAGGACGGCAGTGGGAATTTGTGCATGGAGTCAGAAGAGATAGGAGAGGTGATCAATGAATACTTTTCTTCGGTGTTCACCAAGGAGAGGGGCCATGTTTTTGAGGAAGAGAGGGTGTCACAGGCTGATAGGCTGGAGGAAGTGGATGTTCGGAGGGAAGATGTACGAGCAATTTTGAATAAACTGAAAGTTGATAAGTCCCCTGGGCCTGATGAAATATATCCTAGGATTCTTTGGGAGGCAAGGGATGAGATAGCAGAGCCTTTGGCATTGATCTTTGGGTCCTCACTGTCCACGGGGGTGGTGCCAGAGGACTGGAGAATGGCGAATGTTGTTCCTCTTTTTTAGAAAGGGAATAGAAATGACCCTGGTAATTATAGACCGGTTAGTCTTACTTTGGTGGTCGGTAAGTTGATGGAAAAGGTCCTTAGGGATAGGATTTACGACCATTTAGAAAGATGCAGCTTAATCCGGGATAGTCAGCATGGATTCGTGAAGGGCAAGTCTTGCCTCACAAATTTGATAGAATTTTTTGAGGAGGTAACTAAGTGTGTTGATGAAGGTAGTGCAGTTGATGTCATATCCATGGATTTGAGTAAGGCTTTTGATAAAGTCCTCCACGGTCGGCTGATGAAGAAAGTAAGGATGTGTGGGATAGAGGGAAGTTTGGCCGATTGGATAGGTAACTGGCTATCTCACAGAAGACAGAGGGTGGTGGTGGATGGAAAATTTTCGGACTGGAAACCGGTGACCAGCGGAGTGCCACAGGGATCAGTGCTTGGTCCTCTGCTATTTGTAATTTTTATAAATGACTTGGAGGAGGGGGCTGAAGGGTGGATCAGTAAATTTGCTGATGACACCAAGATTGGTGGAGTAGTGGATGAGTTCTATGTTCTAAGATCATTCTTGACAGATTTAGTTGAATTATTTGAGTAATAATCTGGAATAATCGATGAGATTAATATGATTCATGTCAGACACCTTGAGTTTCTAAGTTTCTGAAGTAAGTTAACACTTAACAGAGTGGTGAGTAATCTCAGAGCAAGTGGAGTAAGAGGACAAGCACCAGAGTGGACAACAAGTTGGCTCCAAAGACAGAACACAGTGAATCGGAGTTAATGGGATTTACTCTGATTGCTGCTGTGGCTGAATGGAGTTTTAACTTTTAATATCCTGAAAGATCTTCAATCCAGCAAACCTGGCTTCTTGGTTAAAGTTGTTTTTTTCACTATGTTGAATTTCCTTGTGGTCAGCGGCCTGGAATTTGACAAAGGACAGAAGGTGTCACATTCAACAGCTTGTCCCTGGCAGGGATGAGGTCTGATGTGGAGATGCCGGCGTTGGACTGGGGTAAACACAGTAAGAAGTTTAACAACACCAGGTTAAAGTCCAACAGGGATGAGGTCTGTACAGACTTCTGGGAGACACTCTTCCGCATATGGCCATTGGAATGCAAACAATATGCACTGAGATGATGAGGCCTCAAGTGACCAATGATGCTATTCTGGTTGGATATGTTGGCCCTAATCGAACGATGCAATTGGGGTTCAGATTAATGAATGGGCTGGTTACCAAGGAACTTTTGGAATTTTAACTCTGCTAACACAAATAGCTTGTTCAGAAAGGCAGTGTGAAGAACCCGGGAACCAAGCTCACAAGGAGAGACAACATCTGGAAGGAGGAGAGAACAAGTGACTGATTCTATTTAACAAAAAAATCCTGACCAGGTTTTAATTCCAAGTGGAAATCAACCTTAAGTTAGGTTAAGTAACAGATAATGAGAATTTGGTTTATGTATTGCAAGTATTTGCTGTTGTTTAAGTAGCTATAGAATAAAGGACATTGTGTTTAAGTATTTAAAGTCGACTTTATGTCTTTATTCGCGACAGAGGGTAAAACACACAGGTTTGGACAACACTGGAAGGTGAGAAGTGGTTTTCCACAAGGATCAGCGCTGGGATCAATGTCTTTCACCATTTACATCAACAATATGGGATCAGGAAACACAATTATAACTTCAATATTTATGAAATAATCCAAATTGAGAATGAGAATAACCATCGTGGAAGAATGCAATTAAATACAATAACACAACAATAATAAATTATAAGCATGTAAATTGGATATTCGAATTGGAAATAAATTCCATGAAACTCAGTCATCAGAACATTATGTTTCCGAACCATATAGAAATCAAAAGTGTCTGAATTATTTCCAGGAGTTTAAGGATTCAGGGATCAAATTGACAGAAAGTTTGAGGCAGCAACACAGCTTCAAAGGAACCATATCAATCAGGAAAGAAAATCAGTGGAGTTAGAACATAGAACATAGAACATTACAGCGCAGAACAGGCCCTTCGGCCCACGATGTTGCACCGACCAGTTAAAAAAAAAACCCTCCAACCTAAACCAATTTCTTTTCGTCCATGAACCTATCTACGGATCTCTTAAACGCCCCCAAACTAGGCGCATTTACTACTGATGCTGGCAGGGCATTCCAATCCCTCACCACCCTCTGGGTAAAGAACCTACCCCTGACATCGGTTCTATAACTACCCCCCCTCAATTTAAAGCCATGCCCCCTCGTGCTGGATTTCTCCATCAGAGGAAAAAGGCTATCACTATCCACCCTATCTAAACCTCTAATCATCTTATATGTTTCAATAAGATCCCCTCTTAGCCGCCGCCTTTCCAGCGAAAACAATCCCAAATCCCTCAGCCTCTCCTCATAGGATCTCCCCTCCATACCAGGCAACATCCTGGTAAACCTCCTCTGCACCCTCTCCAAAGCCTCCACATCCTTCCTGTAATGTGGGGACCAGAACTGCACACAGTACTCCAAGTGCGGCCGCACCAGAGTTGTGTACAGTTGCAACATAACGCTACGACTCCTAAATTCAATCCCCCTACCAATAAACGCCAAGACACCATATGCCTTCTTAACAACTTTATCTACTTGATTCCCAACTTTCAGGGATCTATGCACACATACACCTAGATCCCTCTGCTCCTCCACACTATTCAAAGTCCTCCCGTTAGCCCTATACTCAACACATCTGTTATTCCTACCAAAGTGAATTACCTCACACTTCTCCGCATTAAACTCCATCCGCCACCTCTCGGCCCAACTTTGCAACCTGTCTAAGTCTTCCTGCAAACTACGACACCCTTCCTCACTGTCTACCACACCACCGACTTTGGTGTCATCAGCAAATTTGCTAATCCACCCAACTATACCCTCATCCAGATCATTAATAAATATTACAAACAGCAGTGGCCCCAAAACAGATCCCTGAGGTACACCACTTGTAACCGCACTCCATGATGAATATTTACTATCAACCACCACCCTCTGTTTCCTATCCGCTAGCCAATTCCTGATCCAATTTCCTAGATCACCCCCAATCCCATACATCTGCATTTTCTGCAGAAGCCTACCATGGTGAACCTTATCAAACGCCTTACTAAAATCCATATATACCACGTCCACTGCCTTGCCCCCATCCACCTCCTTGGTCACTTTCTCAAAAAACTCAATAAGGTTAGTAAGGCACGACCTACCTGCCACAAAACCATGCTGACTATCACCTATCAATTCATTACTCTCCAAATAACTATAAATCCTATCCCTTATAATTTTTTCCAACATCTTGCCGACAACAGAAGTGAGACTCACCGGTCTATAATTCCCGGGGAAGTCTCTGTTCCCCTTCTTAAACAATGGGACAACATTCGCTAACCTCCAATCTTCTGGTACTATACCAGAGGCCAACGACGACCTGAAGATCAGAGCCAGAGGCTCTGCAATCACTTCTCTTGCCTCCCAGAGAATCCTTGGATAAATCCCATCCGGACCAGGGGATTTATCTATTTTCAGACCCTCCAGAATATCCTGCACATCCTCCTTATCAACTGTAATACTGTCTATTCTACTCCCTTGCAACCCAGTGTCCTCCTCAGCTATATTCATGTCCCCTTGCGTGAACACCGAAGAGAAATATTGGTTCAATGCTTCACCAATCTCCTCCGGTTCCACACATAACTTCCCTCTGCCATCTATAACTGGCCCTAAACTTGCCCTAACCAACCTTCTGTTCTTGACATACCTATAGAACGCCTTAGGATTCACTTTAACCCTATCCGCCAAAGTCTTCTCATGTCATTTCTAGATTCATACAAATGTGGACAACTTACAATTGTTTTTGGAAAAAGCAGAGAATTCTGCTGGGTTTTTGTGTTGTTTAAATGTCAGGAATTAGCTGACGCTTGTTCCTTTTCAATAGATGACAGAGCTATCGAGACATTTCACATCATTCACTGACAAAGAAACATTAAAAACTAAAACTAAATCAAACTTCTCCTGTTTTTAAACTCTTCCAAAATCAAAGATAGAGGCAGCTCCATGAGATGGAGATTTCACTCACAATGGACAAGATTTCACTCAACCCAATAGTTTCATTGATCAGTGCGCCCTTGAGTTCCTTACGGAAGTATTTCTATTCATGAAAACGATTAAAATGGATGAGCATAAATTGCAAAATTCCATGAATCAAAAATCTGGAACTACTTAATTTCCAAAATAATATTCCATCCCTCAATCTACTGCAGCTCAACAACAATGGGACTTCTCAGAAAATTCAGACCCTGCAGCAGATCCAAACACATCACCTCTTAGTGGGAGAGAGGGGATGAGGGAGAGAGGGAGGGCGCCAGGGAGGGAGAGAGGGCGCGAGGGAGGGAGAGAGGGGGCGAGGGTGGGAAGAAAAAGGGCAAGGCTGGGAGAGCCGGGGCGACTAAGGGAGAGTCACAGAGTTGAAGAGGTTTACAGCATGGAACCTGGCCTTTCGGACCAACTTGTCCATGCCGCCCTTCTTTTTAAACCCCGAGATCTCTTTGTTCTGTCACTCTATCCAACGCTCTGCCATTCACTGAATAAGTCCTGCCCTGGTACAATCTACCAAAATGCATCACCTTACATTGATCTAAATTCAACTCCATCTGCGATTTGTCAGCTCACTGGCCCAATTGACCAAGATCCCGTTGCATTTCGAGGTAACCTTCTTCACTGTCCACTATGCCACCAATCTTGGTGTAATCTGCAAACTTACTAACCATGCCTCCCTATCTTCTCATCTAAATCGTTAATATAAATGACAAATAACAGTGGACCCAGCACCAATCCCCGAGGCACTCCGCTGGTCACAGGCCTCCAGTGTGAAAACCAAACCTTTACAGCCACCCTCTGTATTCTTTCAGCAAGCCAATTCTGTTTCCATTCAGCTACCTCAGACTGGATCCCGTGAGATTTAACATTACTCAACAACTTACCATGAGGTACCTTGTCAAAGGCCTTGCTAAAGTCCATGTAGACAACATCAACTGCACTGCCCTCATCTACCTCCTTGGTTACCCTTTCAAAAAACTCAATCAAATTTATGAGACATGATTTTCCACTCGCAAAGCCATGCTGACTGTTCCTAATCAGTCCCTGTGTCTCTAAATGCCTATATATCTTGTCTCTCAAAATACCTTCCAAAAACTGACCCACCACAGATGTGAGGCTCACCGGCCTGTAGCACCCAGGCTTTTCCCTGCAGCCCTTTTTAAACAAAGGCACAACATTTGCCACCCTCCAATCTTCAGGCATCTCACATGTGATTATCAATGATTCAAATGTCTCTGCTCGGGGAACCGCAATTTCCTCCCTAGCCTCCCACATCATTCTGGGATATACCTCATCAGGGAATTTATCTACCTTGATGTGCTTTAAGACTTCCAGCACCTCCTTCTCCGTTATAGGTACACTCCTCAAGACTTCACTATTTATTTCCCCAAGTTCCCTCACATCCATACTTTTCTCAACAGTGAATAATGATGAGGAATATTCATTTAGGATCTCCCCAACTCTTGTGGATCCGCACATCGATGACCCTGTTGATCTTAGCGAGACACAACTCTCTCCCTAGTTACTCTTTTGGTCTTTATGTATTTGTCGAAGCTCTTTGGATTCTCCTTTGACTTGTCTGCCAAAACAATCTTGTGTACCCTTTTTGCCCCCCTGATTTCTCTCAACTCTACTCCTAAACCCCTATACTCTTCAAGGGATTCACTCGATCAAGCTGCCTATGCATGTCATGGTCTCCTTCTTCTTCTTGACCAGGACCTCAAGAACCCCAGTCATCCAGGGTTCCCTACTTCTACCAGCCTTGCCCTTCACTCTAAGAGGAATGTGCTTACCCTGAACCCTGGTTAAAACACTTTTGAAAGCCTGCCACTTATCAGGCATCCCTTTGCCTTCCCACAGACTCCCCCAATTAACTGTTGAAAGTTCCTGCCTGATACCATCAAAATTGGCCTTGCCCCAATTTAGAATTTTAAACTTTGGGACAGAACTATCATTCCCCATAGCTATCTTAAAACTAATGGAATTATGGTCACTGGTCCCAAAGTGATCCCTCACTAACACTTCTGTCACCTGCTTTTCCTTATTTCCCAAGGGATGAGGGAGGGAGAGAGGGAGAGCTGGGGAGAGGGATTGACAGTTGTGGAGACAGGTGTTTGTAGAATCCAGGGGAGTTAACAGAACGCAACTGGGGAGAATACAGGTCAGTTTTAATTTAATCTGAATCAATGAAGTGTTATCAGACTTATGGGCAGTTTTGAAGACAGTCACAATCGATATACAGTCCACAGTGAGATTGGTAACACATCCCTTTTCTCTCTCCACTCCCTCATGTTGTGGGGACTCGCTGCAAGTATTTTACTGGTTTGCATGGCTTTCAGAATTTCTGTAATCGAGGAACACAACCAACAGTGTGTGTGAGACAGAGAGAGTTTGAGAGATTTAGAGAGAGAGAGAAAGAGAGAGGGAGAGATTGAGAGAGATTCAGAGAGTGGGTGAGCGTTCTGCAGTATTTCATGCTTCTCGCTGGGACGGAGATGGACAAATTGAGCAAGTGAGTAACAGAGAGTCACAGAGAGACGGGGAGATATTCACCAATTTAAACATTATTGTGGATTTGCAATGGACCGCAGGCTGTTTGAGATTCAGAAACAAGTATATTAAGCTGGAACATTACGGCAAATTGGCACTTATTAAAACATGAACACAAAGAAAACACTCAGACACAGAGAGGCACACACAGACACAGGCATGCAAACATGTAGGCAGAGACACAAAGAGTGACTGATTAACACTTAGATTTCTAACAATAAATGCCCTGATTAAACTGTCACTGGATGGTGGGGTTAACCCAGCAAACCAACACAGCTGGGTCAGAATCAGAACTCACCTTCTGCACTCACTGAAACACTCCTGTATCACCTGCCTTATTGCAATGGGATGCCGCGTTTGGGAGCAGGACAGGGACATGGGGTGTGGACAACTGCACATGTGGAGGATAAGGACGAGGAATCTATCAGAGAATCCACACAAACCAGGGAGAAACAAACAAGGAAACACATGTTGAAACTGAGAGGTTGCTGTGTGGAAAGATTTAGAAATTGTTGGGAACATTGACCCAGTGAAATGTTGCCAATGTGATCAGAATAGATATGGTAAAATCTTTCTGCAGCATTAAGGCACGCAGTGTACTGAGTGGAACAATATTGTAGCATTCCAAAATAAACTACATTGGGCTTTGGACTGTCTGAATACACCTGCTATTGGTCTGTGGTTCTGCAATTTCCTCACTGACAAAAACATGAATACAGTCTGTTTCAATGATTCGAGCTTTCAACATGAGGTGCGCTTTGGATGTCAAGGAGAATATAGGACAGGAGAAGGCAAGGAAGGGAAGCTTCTGTTAGATTCTGAAATCTCCCACACAGCACAAGATAGGCACACAATCACACTCACAGCCACATACTCACGCTCAGACTGTGAAGGGAAATTGCCAAAAGCATTTGATGGGGACAGTGTAGAGGAAGCTTTACTCTTCATCTAACCCCGTGCTGTATCTGTCCAGGGTGTGTTTGATGGGGGGACAGTGCAGAGGGAGCTTTACTCTGTATCTAACTTTGAACTGCACCTGTCCTGGGAGTGTTTGATGGGGAACAGTGTAGAGGGAGCTTTACTCTGTATCTAACTTTGAACTGCACCTGTCCTGGGAGTGTTTGATGGGGACAGTGTAGAGGGAGCTTTATTCTGTATCTAACCCCGTGCTGTACCTGTCCTGGGAGTGTTTGATGGGGACGGTGTCGAGGCAGCTTTATTCTGTATCTAACCCCATGCTGTACCTGTCCTGGGAGTGTTTGATGGGGACAGTGTAGAGGGAGGTTTACTCTGTATCTAACCCCGTGCTGTACCTGTCCTGGGAGTGTTTGATGGGGACAGTGCAGAGGGAGCTTTACTCTGTAGCTAACACCGTGCTGTACCTGTCCTGGGAGTGTTTGATGGGGGACAGTGTAGAGGGAGATTGACTCTGTATCTAACCCCGTGCTGTATCTGACCTGGGAGTGTTTGATGGGGGACAGTGTCGAGGGAGCTTTACTCTGCATCTAACCCCGTGCTGGACCTGTCCTGGGAGTGTTTGATGGGGACAGTGTAGAGGGAGCTTTACTCTGTATCTAACCCCGTGCTGTACCTGTCCTGGGAGTGTTTGATGGGGACAGTGTAGAGGGAGATTGACTCTGTATCTAACCCCGTGCTGGACCTGTCCTGGGAGTGTTTGATGGGGACAGTGTAGAGGGAGCTTTACTCTGTATCTAACCCCGTGCTGTACCTGTCCAGGGAGTGTTTGATGGGGACAGTGTAGAGGGAGCTTTACTCTGTATCTAACCCCGTGCTGTACCTGTCCTGGGAGTGTTTGATGGGGACAGTGGAGAGGAAGCTTTACTCTGCATCTAACCCCGTGCTGTATCTGTCCTGGGAGTGTTTGAAGGGGGACAGTGTAGAGGGAGCTTTACTCTGCATCTAACCCCGTGCTGTACCTGTCCTGGGAGTGTTTGATGGGGACAGTGTAGAGGGAGCTTTACTCTGTATCTAACCCCGTGCTGTACCTGTCCTGGTCGTGTTTGATGGGGACAGTGTAGAGGAAGCTTTACTCTGCATCTAACCCCGTGCTGTATCTGTCCTGGGAGTGTTTGATGGGGGACAGTGGAGAGGGAGCTTTACTCTGCATCTAACCCCGTGCTGTATCTGTCCTGGGTGTGTTTGATTGGGACAGTGTAGAGGAAGCTTTACTCTGTATCTAACCCCGTGCTGTACCTGTCCTGGGAGTGTTTGATGGGGACAATGTAGAGGAAGCTTTACTCTGCATCTAACCCCGTGCTGTATCTGTCCTGGGAGTGTTTGATGGGGGACAGTGTGGATGGAGCTTTACTCTGTACCTAACCCCGTGCTGCACCTGTCCTGAGATTGTTTGATGGGGGACAGTGTAGAAGCAGCTTTATTCTGTACCTAAACCCATGCTGTACCTGTCCTGGGAGTGTTTGATGGGGACAGTGTAGATGGAGCTTTACTCTGTACCTAACCCCGTGCTGCACCTGTCCTGAGATTGTTTGATGGGGGACAGTGTAGAGGGAGCCTTACTCTGTATCTAACCCCGTGCTGTACCTGTCCTGGGAGTGTTTGATGGGGACCGTGTGGATGGAGCTTTACTTTGTGCCTAAACGCGTGCTGTACCTCTCCTGAGAATGTTTGATGGGGGACAGTGTAGAGGGAGCCTTACTCTGTATCTAACCCCGTGCTGTACCTGTCCAGGGTGTGCTTGATGGGGACAGTGTAGAGGGAGCTTTACTCTGCATCAAACCCCGTGCTGTACCTGCCCTGGGAGTGTTTGATGGGGACAGTGTAGAGGGAGCTTTACTCTGTATCTATCCCCATGCTGTAGCTGTCCTGGGAGTATTTGATGGGGGGCAATGTAGAGCGAGCTTTGCTCTATACCGATCCCCATGCTGTACCTGTCAGGGAATGGTGGCTGATCAAAGAGGGCCTGGTGGACTGAAGTGCATTTGCTTCAATGCGAAATGTTTTGCAGGTGAGACAGATGAACTTAGAGCTTGGATTATTATTTGGAACTTTGATGTTGTTGCCATTCCAGAGACTTGGTTAAGGGAAGGACAGGATTGACGATTTGACATTCGCGGATACAGATGCTTAAGGCTGGACAGAGGGGCATGTAAAAGGGGTGGTGGAGTTGCACTACTGGTTAGAACAAAGAACAGTACAGCACAGGAAACAGGCCCTTCGGCCCTCCAAGCCTGTGCCGCTCCTTGGTCCAACTAGACCAATCGTTTGTATCCCTCCATTCCCAGGCTGCTCATGTGACTATCCAGGTAAGTCTTAAACGATGTCAGCGTGCCTGCCTCCACCACCCTACTTGGCAGCGCATTCCAGGCCCCCACCACCCTCTGTGTAAAAAACGTCCCTCTGATGTCTGAGTCATACTTCGCCCCTCTCAGCTTGAGCCCGTGACCCCTCGTGATCGTCACCTCCGACCTGGGAAAAAGCTTAAGGGGAATGTCGCAGCTGTAGTGCAGGAGGACAACTCGGAGTGCTCAGACAGCGAAACAATGTGGGAAGAGCTCAGGAATAGGAAGAGTGTAATTACAATGTTGGGAGTTTCCTACACGCCCCCCAAGGGCCTGCGGGAGATAGAGGAACAGATATGGAGGCAGATTTCGGCAAGGTGTAAAAGTAACAGGGTTGTTGTGATGGGTGATTTTAACTTCACCTGTATTACCATGACTCACTTCGTCCTGGGGTAATGGGGCAGAGTTTGTAAGGACCATCTAGGAGGGCTTCATCAAACAGTATGTAGATAGTCCAACTAGAGAAGGGGCCATACTGGACCTGCTATTGGGGAATGAGTCCAGCCAGGTGGTCGAGGTTTCAGCAGGGGAGCAGATCAGGAACAGTGACCACAACAGTAAGCTTCAAGGTACTGATGGATAGAGATAAGTGTAGTCCTCAAGTGAAGATGCTAAATTGGAAGAAGTCTAATTACAACAGTGTTTGGCAGGAACTGAAGGATGTAGATTGGGGGCAGATGTTTGAGGGCAAATCAACGTCTGGCATTTCGGGAGATCGAATGTAAAGGGGAGCTATACAATAAATGGCAGAACCATCAGGAGTCTCGACACACAGAGGGACCTGGGTGGACAAGTCCACAGATCCTTAAAGGTGGCAGCACAGGTGGAGAGGGTGGTCAAGAAGGTATATGGCATGCTTGCCTTTATTGGACGGGGCATAGAATGTAAAAGTTGGCATATGATGTTGCAGCTGTATAGAACGTTGGTTCGGCCACATTTGAAATACTGCGTCCAGTTCTGGTCGCCACACTACCAGAAGGACGTGGAGGCTTTGGAGAGAGTACAGAGAGTACTCGGATGTTGCCTGGTATGGAGGGTCTTAGCTATGAGGAGAGATTGGGTAAACTGGGGTTGTTCTCCCTGGAAAGACAGAGGATGAGGGGCGACCTAATAGAGGTGTATGAAATTACGAAGGGCATAGATAGGGTGAACAGTGGGAAGCTTTTTCCCAGGTTGGTGGTGACGAACACAAGGGGTCACGGGTTCAAGGTGAGGGGGGGCAAGGTTCAACACAGATGTCAGGGGGACGTATTTTACACAGAGGGTGGTGGGGGCCTGGAATGCACTGCCGGGCAAGGTGATTGAGGCGGACACGCTGGGATTATTTAAGACTTATCTAGATAGCCACATGAACAGACTGGGAGTAGAGGGATGCAACCGAATGGTCTAGTTGGGCACATGAGCGGCGCAGGCTTGGAGGGCCGAAGGGCCTGTTCCTGTGCTGTTCTGTTCTTTGTTCTTTGTTCATGTGGGTGACATTGAAGTGTAAGTTGATAGGAATTGAGGACCGACACATTCCTGTAAGGATGAAGGATCAATATTGCACGTTTCGGGAACGTTCCGTAATGGGAGACATTTTGAGCCTCTTCAAAGGGAAAAGAGAAGCATTTGTCAAGGTTAGGAGGCTGGAAACACACGAAGCAAGTGTGGAATACAAGGAAAGCAGAAAGAAACTGAAGCAAGGAGTCAGGAGGGATTAAACGGATCATGAAAAATCATTGGCCTGCAGGATTCAGGAAAAACCCAAGGTTTATATAATATATATATATATAAATCCATACGTGGAGCCGGACGAAATGGGTGAGGTGTTAAATGAATACTTTGCGTCAGTATCCACCAAAGAAAAGAGCTTGGTGGATGATGAGTGTGGGAAAGGGTGTGTAGGTAGTTTGAGTCATGTTGAGATCAAAAAGGAGGAAATATTGCAGGTCTTGAAAACATTAAGGTAGACAAGTCCCCAGGGCCTGATAGGATCTACCCCAGAATACTGAGAGAGGCAAGGGAGGAGGCTGGGGCCTTGAGAGAAATATTTGTATCCTCACTGGCTGCAGGGGAAGTCCCAGAAAATTGGAGAATAGCCTATGTTGTTCCTCTGTTTAAGAAGGGTAGCAAGGATAATCCAGGTAATTACAGTCAGATGACCATTATGTCAGTGGTAGAGAAATTATTGGAGAGGATTCTTCGAGACAGTTTTACTGCCAATTGGAAATAAGTGGACGTATTAGCGACGGGCAAGATGGTTTTCTGAAGGAAAGGTCGAGCCACAAGATCTTGATGTAGTTTTTCGAGCAAGTGACGAAGATGATAGATAAGGCAAAGGCTGTGGATGTTGTGGACATGGACTTCAGTCAAGGCTTTGACAAGATACCTCATGCTGGAATGGCAAAGAAATGGTGAAGTCACACGGAATCGGAGGAGAGCTGGCAAGATGGATACAGAATTGGCTTGGCCATAGAAGGCAGGGTGTAAGAGTAGGTGGTGGCTTTTCTGATTGGAAGGCTGTGACTAGCGGTGTTACACAGTTCTGGGGCCTTTGTTCTTCGTTGTTTATTGCAAATGATTTGGAGGAAAATGCAGCTGGTCTGATTGGTAAGTTCGCAGACGACGCAGAAATTGGTGGAGTTGCAGGAGTGAAGAGGATTGTCAGAGGATACAGCAGGATATAGACTGGTTGGAAACTTTGGTGGAAAAATGGCAGATGGAGTTTCATCCACATAAATGTGAGGTGATGCAATTTGGAAGGTTTAATACATGTAGGAATTATACAGTTAACGAAATAACCATTTAGGAGTATTGACAGCAGAGAGACCTGGGCGTATATATCCCCCGATCAATGAAAGTGGTAACACAGGTGGATAAGGTCGTCAAGAAGGCAGACGGCAAGCTCGCCTTCATCGGTCGGGGCATTGAGTTTACAAATTGGCAGGTCATGCTGCAGCTGTACAGAAACTTAGTTCGGTCACACTTAAAATATTGATGTAGAATTCTGGTTGCCACACCACAGAAGGATGTGGATGCCGTGGGGAGGGTACAGAAGAGGTTTACCTGAATGTTGGTTGCTCTGGATGGTATTAGCTATGAGGAGAGATTGGATGAACTCGGTTTGTTTTCACTGGAACAACGGAGGTTGAGGGGCGACCTGATAGAGGTTTACAAGATTATGAGTGTCATGGATCGAGTGGAGAGTCAGATGCCCTTTCTGAGGGTAGAGACGGCAAGTACGAGAGGACATAGGTTTAAGGTGCATTCTTGTTTTTCCCCAGAGTAAAAAAAATGCCAGGCAAGATGTTGGAATGCTCCTCCTGCAGGATATGGGAGATCAGGGAGACCTCCGGTATCCCTGATGACAGCACCTGCAAAAGATGCATTCAGCTGCAGCTGCTAGCAAAGCGGGAACTGGAGAAGGAGCTTGATGACCTCCATCTAATTCGGGAGAATGAGGAGTTTATAGACAGTAGCTTTAGGGAGATAGTTACACCTAAGCGGCAGAGCACAGGAAATTGGGTTACTGTAAGGAGAGGAAATGGAAATGTGAAAGGACAGACAGAGCAGGGTTCCCCTGTGGCCATACCCCTCCACAACAGGTATACTGAATTGGATACTGTTGTAGGAGATGCTTTACCTGGGACAAGCTGCGACAGCCGGAACTCTGATACTGAGTCTGGTTCTACAGCGCAAAAGGGTGGGATGAAGAAGAGGAGAGCAGTAGTGATAGGGGACTCAATGGTCAGAGGTACGGACAGGAGGTTCTGTGGTCGGGACAGAGACTTCCGCATGGTTTGTTGCCTCCCAGGTGCCAAGGTCAGCGATGTCTCTGATCACGTGCACAGCGTTTTAAAGTGGGAAGGTGATCAGCCAGATGTCGTGGTACACGTCGGTACAAATGACGTGGGAAGGAAGAGTGAGGAGGTCCTAAAGAGTGAGTACAAAGAGCTTGGAAGGAAGTTAAAAAGCAGGACCCCGAGGGTAGTAATCTCAGGATTGCTACCTGAGCCACATGCCAGTGAGGGCAGGAGTAGGATGCTCGGGCGGATAAACACGTGGCTGAGGAGCTGGTGCAGGCGGCAGGGTTTCCAATTCTTGGATCATTGGGACCTATTTTGGGGCAGGTGGGACCTGTACAAGAGAGACGGGTTACACTTAAACTACAAGGGAACCAATATACTTGCAGGGAGATTTGCTAGTGTTATTGGGGAGCGTTTAAACTAGATTTGCAGGGGGGTGGGAACCAGAGTGCCAGAGCAGATAGTGGAGCAGGGGTCAAAAGACAGGTTAGTTCAAGCAAAATCACAAATGGAAGAGTAGAGTGTGGTGGAAGTAATATTTTGAGGTGTGTCTATTTCGATGCCAGGAGTATTGTGGGGAAGGCAGATGAGCTGAAGGCGTGGATAGACACGTGGAAATATGACATTATAGCCATTAGTGAAACTTGGCTACAGGAGGGGCAGGACTGGCAGCTCAATGTTCCAGGGTTCCAATGTTTCAGGCGGGATAGAGGCAGAGGGATAAAAGGTGGGGGTTTGGCATTGTTGGTCAAGTGACACAATCCCCAAGGATCACTCTAAATCGTGACACAATCCCCAAGGATCATTCTAAATCGTTACACAATCCCCAAGAATGACTCTAAAAAGTGACACAATCTTCAAGGATCACCCTAAATAGTAACACAATCCCAAAGGATCACTCGAAATCGTGACACAATCCACATGGATCGTTTTAAATAGGGACACAATCCACAACGATCACTCTAAATCGTGACACAATCCCCAAGGATCACTCCAAATAGTGACACAATCCCCAAGGATCACTCTAAATAGTGACACAATCCCCAAGGATCACTCTAAATAGTGACACAATCCCCAAGGATCACTCACAATAGTGACAAAATCCCCAAGGATGACTCTAAATAGTGACACAATTCCCAAGGTTCACTCTAAATAGTGACACAATCCCCAAGGATCACTCTAAATGGTTACACAATCCCCAAGGATCACTCTAAATAATGACACAATCCCCAAGGATCACTCTAAATAGTGACACAATCCCCAAGGATCAATCCAAATGATGCCACAATCCACAAGGATCACTCTAAATAGTGACACAATCCCCAAAGATCACTCTAAATAATGACACAATCCACAAGGATCACTCTAAATAGTGACACAATCCCCAAGGATCACTCTAAATAGTGACAAAATCCCCAAGGATCACTGTAAATGGTGACACAATCGTCAAGGATCACTGCAAATAGTTACACAATCCCCAAGGATCACTCTAAATAGTGACACAATCCACGAGGATCACTCGAAATAGTGACACAAACCACAAGGATCACTCTAAATAGTGACACAATCCCCAAGGATCACTCTAAATAGTGACACAATCCCCAAGGATCACTCTAAATAGTGACACAATCCCACAGGATCACTCTAAATAGTGACACAATCCCCAAGGATCACTCTAAATAGTGACACAATCCCCAAGGATCACTCTAAATAGTGACACAATCCCCAAGGATCACTGTAAATGGTGACACAATTCCCAAGGATTACTCTAAATCGTGACTCAATCCACACGGATCACTCTCAATAGTGACACAATTCCCAAGGATCACTCTAAATAGTGACACAATTCCCAAGGATCACTCTAAATAGTGACACAATCCCCAAGTATCACTCTAAATCGTGACACAATCCCCAAGGATCACTCTAAATAGTGACACAATACCCAAGGATCACTCTAAATAGTGACACAATCCCCAAGGATCACTCTAAATAGTGACACAATCCCCTAGGATCACTCTAAATAGTGACACAATCCACAAGTATCACTCTAAATTGTGACTCAATCCCCAAGGATCACTCTCAATAGTGACACAAGTCCCAAGGATCACTCTAAATAGTGACACAATTCCCAAGGATCACTCTAAATAGTGACACAATCCCCAAGTATCACTGTAAATAGTGACACAATCCCCAAGGATCGCTCTAAATAGTGACACAATGCCCAAGGATCACTCTCGATAGAGACACAATCCCCAAAGATCATTCTAAATAGTGATACAATCCACAAGGATCACTCAAAATAGTGGCACAATCGCCAAGGACACTCTAAATAATGACACAATCCACAAGGATCACTCTGTATAGTGACACAATCCCCAAGGATCACTCTAAATAATGACACAATCCACAAGGATCACTCTAAATAGTGACACAATCCCCAAGGATCACGCTCAATCGTTACACAATCCACAAGGATCACTCTAAATAGTGACACAATCCACAAGGATCATTTTAAACTGTGACACAATTCACAAGGACCACTCAAATTAGTCACAAATTCTCCAAGGATCACTCTCAATATTGAAACAATCCCCATTGATCACGCAGAATAGTGGCACAATCCCCAAGGATCACTCTAAATAGTGACACAATACCCAAGGATCACTCTAAATAGTGACACAATCCCCAAGGATCACTCTAAATAATTACACAATCCCCAAGGATCACTCTAAATCGTGACACAATCCACGAGGATCACTCTAAATAGTGACACAAACCCCAAGGATCATTCTAAATAGTGACACAATCCCCAAGGATCACTCTAAATAGTGACACAATCCCCAAGGATCACTCTAAATGGTGACACAAACCCCAAGGATCACTCTAAATAGTGACACAATCCCCAAGGATCACTCTAAATAGTGACACAATCCCAAAGGATCACTCTAAATAGTGACACAATCCCCAAGGATCACTCTGAATAGTGACACAATCCCCACGGATCACTGTAAATGGTGACACAATTCCCAAGGATTACTCTAAATAGTGACACAATCACCAAGGATCATTCTAAATAGTGACACAATCCCCAAGGATCACTGTAAATAGTGACACAATCCCCAAGGATCACTCTAAATAGTGACACAATCCCCAAGGATCATTCTAAATAATGGCAAAATCCCCAAGGATGACTCTAAATAATGACACAATCCTCAAGGATCACTCTAAATAGTGACACAATCCCCAAGGATCACTCTCAATATTGAAACAGTCCCCAAGGATCACGCAGAATAGTGACACAATCCCCAAGGATCACACTATTTAGAGTCATCCTTGGGGATTGTGTCACTATTGTGAGTGATCCTTGGGGATTGTGTCACTATTTAGAGTGATCCTTGGGGATTGTGTCACTATTTGGAGTGATCCATGGGGATTGTGTCACTATTTAGAGTGATCGTTGTGGATTCTGTCACTATTTAAAACGATCCTTGTGAATTGTGTCACGATTTCGAGTGATCCTTTGGGATTGTGTCACTATTTAGGGTGATCCTTGAGGATTGTGTCACTTTTTAGCGTCATTCTTGGGGATTGTGTAACGATTTAGAGTGATCCTTGGGGATTGTGTCACTTGACCAACAATGCCACCCCCCCACCTTTTATCCCTCTGCCTCTATCCCGCCTGAAACATTGGAACCCTGGAACATTGAGCTGCCAGTCCTGCCCCTCCTGTAGCCAAGTTTCACTAATGACTATAATGTCATATTTCCACGTGTCAATCCACGCCTTCAGCTCATCTGCCTTCCCCGCAATACTCCTGGCATTGAAATAGACACACCACAAAAAATTATTTCCACCACACTCTACCCTTCCATTTGTGATTTTGCTTGAACTAACCTGTCTTTTGACCCCTGCTCCACTATCTGCTCTGGCACTCTGGTTCCCATCCCCCTGCAAATCTAGTTTAAACGCTCCCCAATAACACTAGCAAATCTCCCTGCAAGTATATTGGTCCCCTTGTAGTTTAAGTGTAACCCGTCTCTCTTGTACAGGTCCCACCTGCCCCAAAAGAGGTCCCAATGATCCAAGAATTGGAAACCCTGCCCCCTGCACCAGTTCCTCAGCCACGTGTTTATCCGCCCGAGCATCCTACTCCTGCCCTCACTGGCATGTGGCTCAGGTAGCAATCCTGAGATGACTACCCTCGGGGTCCTGCTTTTTAACTTCCTTCCAAGCTCTTTGTACTCACTCTTTAGGACCTCCTCACTCTTCCTTCCCACGTGTACCGACGTGTACCACGACATCTGGCTGATCACCTTCCCACTTTAGAACGCTGTGCACGTGATCAGAGACATCGCTGACCTTGGCACCCGGGAGGTAACAAACCATGCGGGAGTCTCTGTCCCGACCACAGAACCTCCTGTCCGTACCTCTGACCATTGAGTCCCCTATCACTACTGCTCTCCTCTTCTTCATCCCACCCTTTTGCGCTGTCGAACCAGACTCAGTATCAGAGTTCCGGCTGTCGCAGCTTGTCCCAGGTAAAGCATCTCCCACAACAGTATCCAATTCAGTATACCTGTTGTGGAGGGGTATGGCCACAGGGGAACCCTGCTCTGTCTGTCCTTTCACACTGCCATTTCCTCTCCTTACAGTAACCCAATTTCCTGTGCTCTGCCGCTTAGGTGTAACTATCTCCCTAAAGCTACTGTCTATAAACTCCTCATTCTCCCGAATTGGATGGAGGTCATCAAGCTCCTTCTCCAGTTCCCTAACACGCTTTGCTAGCAGCTGCAGCTGAAAGCATCTTTTGCAGGTGCTGTCGTCAGAGATACCGGAGGTCTCCCTGATCTCCCACATCCTGCAAGAGGAGCATTCCAACATCTTGCCTGGCATTTTTTTCTTACTCCTCAGCCTGCTCCTGTGGAACACAGAGGTGGACACAGGGACACAGCGAGAGAATCACAGATACACACAGGGACACACAGAGAGAGAATCACAGATACACACAGGGACACACAGAGAGAGAATCACAGATACACACAGGAACGCAGAGAAAATCACAGAAACACACAGGGACACAGAGAGAGAGAATCACAGCTACACACCGGGGCACACAGAGAGAGAATCACAGATATACGCAGGGAGACAGAGGGTGAATCACAGATACACACAGGGACACACAGAGAGAGAATCACAGATACACACAGGGACACAGAGAGAATCACAGATACACACAGGGACATACAGAGAGAGAATCACAGATACACACATGGACACAGAGAGAAAATCGTTGATGCACACAGGGACACAAAGAGGGAATGACACATACACATAGGAATCGCATGTGAAAATGGTATGGTGAATGGGAAATCTATTTGCACGGCGATTGTGGGAGTGCGGGAGATTCACAGATACAGACTGGGGAGAGAGACAGAATGCAACCGAGAGGCAAAGATGGACTGAGAGAAAAGCAAACACAGCTAACCACAGGTACAGAGGGGAACTAAAGTGTCACCCATCACATCTAATAAACATTAACCTCCTCCATCACCATTGTACAGGGACTGCAGTCTGTCACACTAACAAGATCCACTGCACGAACTCACCAAGACTCCTTCAACAGCACCTTCCTAACCAGTAAACACTATTCCTAGACAGAGCAGAAACTGAGAACATCACCAGCAGCATCACCTCCAATCCACACACCATGCTGACTTGGAACGCTATCACTGTTCCATTGCTGTCACTGAGTCAAATCCAGACACTTCCTCCACAACATCCAATGGACAGCAGCAATGTCAAAAAGCAGCTCACCATCACATTCTCAAAGGCAATATGTGATGGTTCATTCCTGCTGGCCTTGCAGTTCAGGAGGGATTTACTGGATTTGACTCAGCGACAGTGAAGAAACGACGAGATAGATTCCAAATCAGGATGGTGTGTGATTCGGAGATGAACTTTCAGGTGGTGACGTTGTAATGTTTCTCACATCCTTGTCCTTCCAGGTTACAGATTGGAGGTGTGTAAGGAGCCGTCACAGGAGGGAAATGCTTCTTCCCTGCAGTTTGTAGACAGTACACATTGCTGGAAACCTGCACAGAGGTGGACAGAGGGAATGTTTAAGGCGATATCCGCATCATTCATTCAGTTATCTTTGCTTTTAAAGAACTGTTCAGGGACAGAAAGGGAAAGAAAAACACAGATACACACAGGGACACAGAGAGAGAATCACAGATACACACAGGGACACAGAGAGAGAATCACAGATACACACAGGAACACAGAGAAAATCACAGAAACACACAGGGACACAGAGAGAATCACAGATACACACAGGAACACAGAGAGAGAATCAGAGATACACACAGGGTCACAGAGAGAGAGTGGGAGTGTGAATGTGAAAGTGGGAGTGTGAATGTGAGAGGGGGAGTGTGAATGTGAGAGTGGGAGTGTGAATGTGAGAGTGGGAGTGTGAATGTGAGGGGGGGAGTGTGAATGTGAGATGGGGAGTGTGAATGTGAGAGGGGGAGTGTGAATGTGAGAGGGGGAGTGTGAATGTGAGAGGGGGAGTGTGAATGTGAGAGGGGGAGTGTGAATGTGAGAGGGGGAGTGTGAATGTGAGAGGGGGAGTGTGAATGTGAGAGGGGGAGTGTGAATGTGAGAGGGGCAGTGTGAATGTGAGAGGGGGAGTGTGAATGTGAGAGGGGGAGTGTGAATGTGACGGGGGAGTGTAAATATGGGAGTGTTGATGTGTGTCGGGGTGTGCTGAGTTCAGGGGGGGGGGGGTTTGCGAGAGAGGGGAAGTGTTGAGGGGAGAGAGAGTGTGTGGAGGGGAGAGGTAAAGTTTACTGATTAGTCACAAATAAGGCGTACATTGACACTGCAATGAAATTGCTGTGAAATTCCCCGAGTTGTCAGACGCCGGCACCTGTACGGGTCAACTCACCTCGACAGTAAGTCTCTGAGACATTGCGAGGGGACTGGAGAACAACAGGAAACCCACGCAGACACGGGGGAAACACAGAGAGTGACCCATGCCCGGAATTGAACCCGGGCACGTGACGCTGTGAGGCAGCAGTGCCAACCACTGTGCCACCGTGCCACCCCTGGGAGAGTGCTGAGGGGACAGGGAGAGGGTTGAGGGGAGAGGGAGAGGGTTGAGGGGAGAGGGAGAGTGTTGAGGGGAGAGGAAGAGGTTTGAGGGGCGAGGGAGAGGGTTGAGGGGAGAGGGAGAGTGTTCAGGGAGAGGGAGAGTGTTGAGGGTGGAGAGGGAGAGGGTTGAGGGGAGAGGGTTGAGGGGAGAGGGAGAGTGTTGAGGGGGAGAGGGAGAGTGTGGAGGGTGGAGAGGGAGAGTGCTGCGTGGAGAGGGTTGAGAGTGGAGGGGAGAGGGAGAGAGCTGAGGGGAGAGGAAGAGTGTTGAGGGGAGAGGTGAGTGTTGAGAGGGGAGAGCGAAAGGGTTGAGGGGAGAGCGAGAGGGTTGTGGGGTGAGCGAGAGGGTTGAGGGGAGAGCGAGGGTGCTGAGGGGAGAGGGAGAGGGTTGAGGGGAGATCAAGAGGGTTGTGGGGTGAGGGAGAGGGTTGAGTGGAGAGCGAGGGTGCTGAGGGAAGAGGATTGATGGGTGAGGGCGAGTGTTGAGGGGGAGAGGGAGCGTGTTGAGGGGAGAGGGAGCGGGTTGAGGCGTGAGGGAGAGGGTTGAGGGGGAGGGAGAGGGTTGAGGGGAGAGGGTTGAGGGGAGGGAGCGTGTTGAGGGGAGAGGGAGAGTGCTGAGGGGAGAGGGAGAGTGCTGAGGGGAGAGGGTTGAGGGGAGAGGGGGTGGGCGGAGGGGAGAGGGAGAGGGTTGAGGGCAGAAGGAGAGGGAAAGGGTTGAGGGGAGAGGGAAAGGGTAGAGGGGAGAATGTTGAGGGTAGAGGGAGAGGGTTGAGGGGAGAGGGTTGAGGGGAGAGGGTTGAGTGGAGAGGGAGAGGGTTGAGGGGAGAGGGAGAGGGTTGAGGGCAGAAGGAGAGGGAAAGGGTTGAGGGGAGAGGGAAAGGGTAGAGGGGAGAGTGTTGAGGGGGAGGGAGAGGGATGAGGGGAGAGGGAGAGTGTTGAGGAGAGAGGGAGAGGGTGGAGGGGAGAGGGAGAGTGTTGAGGGGGGAGAGGGAGAGTGCTGAGGGGAGAGGAAGAGTGTTGAGGGGAGAGGTGAGTGTTGAGAGGGGAGAGCGAAAGGGTTGAGGGGAGAGCGAGAGGGTTGTGGGGTGAGCGAGAGGGTTGAGGGGAGAGCGAGGGTGCTGAGGGGAGAGGGAGAGGGTTGAGGGGAGATCAAGAGGGTTGTGGGGTGAGGGAGAGGGTTGAGTGGAGAGCGAGGGTGCTGAGGGAAGAGGATTGATGGGTGAGGGCGAGTGTTGAGGGGGAGAGGGAGCGTGTTGAGGGGAGAGGGAGCGGGTTGAGGCGTGAGGGAGAGGGTTGAGGGGGAGGGAGAGGGTTGAGGGGAGAGGGTTGAGGGGAGGGAGCGTGTTGAGGGGAGAGGGAGAGTGCTGAGGGGAGAGGGAGAGTGCTGAGGGGAGAGGGTTGAGGGGAGAGGGGGTGGGCGGAGGGGAGAGGGAGAGGGTTGAGGGGCGAGGGAGAGGGTTCAGGGGGGAGGGAGCGGGTTGAGGGGAGAGGGTTGAGGGGAGAGGGAGAGGGTTGAGGGGGAGGGAGAGGGTTGAGGGGGGAGGGAGATTGCTGAGGGGAGCGGGAGAGTGCTGAGGGGAGAGCGTGGGTGCTGAGGGGAGAGGTTTGAGAGTGGAGGGGAGAGGGAGAGTGCGGAAGGGAGAGGGAGAGTGTGGAGGGGAGAGGGAGAGCGTTGAGGGGGGAGAGGGAGAGGGTTGAGGGGTGAGAGAGAGTGTTTAGCGGGGAGGGAGAGTGCTGAGGGTTGAGAGTGGAGGTGAGAGGGAGAATGTTGAGTGTAGAGGGTGAAGGTTGAGGGGAGAGGGTTGAGGGCAGAGGGAGAGAGAGAGGGTTGAGGGGAGAGGGAAAGGGTAGAGGGGAGAGTGTTGAGGGGGAGGGAGAGGGTTGAGGGGAGAGGGAGATTGTTGAGGGGAGAGGGAGAGGGTGGAGGGGAGAGGGAGAGGGTTGAGGGGGAGAGGGAGAATGCTGAGGGGAGAGGGTGGGTGCTGAGGGCAGAGGTTTGAGAGTGGAGGGGAGAGGGACAGTGCGGACGGGAGAGGGAGAGTGTTGAGGGGAGAGGGAGAGTGTTGAGGGGTGAGGGAGAGGGTTGAGGGGTGAGGGAGAGGGTTGAGGGGTGAGGGAGAGGGTTGAGGGGAGAGGGGGAGGGTTGAGGGGGGAGAGGGAGAGGGTTGTGGGGAGAGGGAGAGTGTTGAGGGGAGAGGGAGAGGGTTGAGTGGAGAGGGAGAGGGTTGAGGGGAGAGGGAGAGTGCTGAGGGGAGAGAGTTGAGGGGGGAGGGAGAGGGGTGAGGGGAGAGGGAGAGGGTTGAGGGGAGAGGGAGAGGTTTGAGGGGAGAGGGAGAGGGTTGAGGGGAGAGGGAAAGGTTTGAGGGGAGAGGGAGAGTGCTGAGGGGAGAGGGTGGGTGCTGAGGGTAGAGGGTTGAGGGGAGAGCGAGAGGGTTGAGGGGAGAGCGAAAGGGTTGAGGGGAGAGGGAGAGGGTTGAGGGAGAGGGTTGAGGGGAGTGGGAGAGGGTTGAGGGGAGAGGTTGAGGGTTGAGGGGAGAGGGAGAGGGTTGAGGGGGGAGGGAGAGGGTTGTGGGGAGAGGGTTGAGGGGAGAGGGAGATTGCTGAGGGGAGCGGGAGAGTGCTGAGGGGAGAGCGTGGGTGCTGAGGGGAGAGGTTTGAGAGTGAAGGGGAGAGGGAGAGTGCGGAGGGGAGAGGGAGAGTGTGGAGGGGAGAGGGAGAATGTTGAGGGGGGAGAGGGAGAGTGTTGAGGGGGAGAGGGAGAGGGTTGAGGGGGTGGGAGAGTGCTGAGTGGGGAGGGTTGAGAGTGGAGGTGAGAGGGAGAATGTTGAGGGTAGAGGGAGAGGGTTGAGGGGAGAGGGTTGAGGGGAGAGGGTTGAGTGGAGAGGGAGAGGGTTGAGGGGAGAGGGAGAGGGTTGAGGGCAGAAGGAGAGGGAAAGGGTTGAGGGGAGAGGGAAAGGGTAGAGGGGAGAGTGTTGAGGGGGAGGGAGAGGGATGAGGGGAGAGGGAGAGTGTTGAGGAGAGAGGGAGAGGGTGGAGGGGAGAGGGAGAGTGTTGAGGGGGGAGAGGGAGAGTGCTGAGGGGAGAGGAAGAGTGTTGAGGGGAGAGGTGAGTGTTGAGAGGGGAGAGCGAAAGGGTTGAGGGGAGAGCGAGAGGGTTGTGGGGTGAGCGAGAGGGTTGAGGGGAGAGCGAGGGTGCTGAGGGGAGAGGGAGAGGGTTGAGGGGAGATCAAGAGGGTTGTGGGGTGAGGGAGAGGGTTGAGTGGAGAGCGAGGGTGCTGAGGGAAGAGGATTGATGGGTGAGGGCGAGTGTTGAGGGGGAGAGGGAGCGTGTTGAGGGGAGAGGGAGCGGGTTGAGGCGTGAGGGCGAGGGTTGAGGGGGAGGGAGAGGGTTGAGGGGAGAGGGTTGAGGGGAGGGAGCGTGTTGAGGGGAGAGGGAGAGTGCTGAGGGGAGAGGGAGAGTGCTGAGGGGAGAGGGTTGAGGGGAGAGGGGGTGGGCGGAGGGGAGAGGGAGAGGGTTGAGGGGCGAGGGAGAGGGTTCAGGGGGGAGGGAGCGGGTTGAGGGGAGAGGGTTGAGGGGAGAGGGAGAGGGTTGAGGGGGAGGGAGAGGGTTGAGGGGGGAGGGAGATTGCTGAGGGGAGCGGGAGAGTGCTGAGGGGAGAGCGTGGGTGCTGAGGGGAGAGGTTTGAGAGTGGAGGGGAGAGGGAGAGTGCGGAAGGGAGAGGGAGAGTGTGGAGGGGAGAGGGAGAGCGTTGAGGGGGGAGAGGGAGAGGGTTGAGGGGTGAGAGAGAGTGTTTAGCGGGGAGGGAGAGTGCTGAGGGTTGAGAGTGGAGGTGAGAGGGAGAATGTTGAGGGTAGAGGGTGAAGGTTGAGGGGAGAGGGTTGAGGGCAGAGGGAGAGAGAGAGGGTTGAGGGGAGAGGGAAAGGGTAGAGGGGAGAGTGTTGAGGGGGAGGGAGAGGGTTGAGGGGAGAGGGAGATTGTTGAGGGGAGAGGGAGAGGGTGGAGGGGAGAGGGAGAGGGTTGAGGGGGAGAGGGAGAATGCTGAGGGGAGAGGGTGGGTGCTGAGGGCAGAGGTTTGAGAGTGGAGGGGAGAGGGACAGTGCGGACGGGAGAGGGAGAGTGTTGAGGGGAGAGGGAGAGTGCTGAGGGGTGAGGGAGAGGGTTGAGGGGTGAGGGAGAGGGTTGAGGGGTGAGGGAGAGGGTTGAGGGGAGAGGGGGAGGGTTGAGGGGGGAGAGGGAGAGGGTTGTGGGGAGAGGGAGAGTGTTGAGGGGAGAGGGAGAGGGTTGAGTGGAGAGGGAGAGGGTTGAGGGGAGAGGGAGAGTGCTGAGGGGAGAGAGTTGAGGGGGGAGGGAGAGGGGTGAGGGGAGAGGGAGAGGGTTGAGGGGAGAGGGAGAGGTTTGAGGGGAGAGGGAGAGGGTTGAGGGGAGAGGGAAAGGTTTGAGGGGAGAGGGAGAGTGCTGAGGGGAGAGGGTGGGTGCTGAGGGTAGAGGGTTGAGGGGAGAGCGAGAGGGTTGAGGGGAGAGCGAAAGGGTTGAGGGGAGAGGGAGAGGGTTGAGGGAGAGGGTTGAGGGGAGTGGGAGAGGGTTGAGGGGAGAGGTTGAGGGTTGAGGGGAGAGGGAGAGGGTTGAGGGGGGAGGGAGAGGGTTGTGGGGAGAGGGTTGAGGGGAGAGGGAGATTGCTGAGGGGAGCGGGAGAGTGCTGAGGGGAGAGCGTGGGTGCTGAGGGGAGAGGTTTGAGAGTGAAGGGGAGAGGGAGAGTGCGGAGGGGAGAGGGAGAGTGTGGAGGGGAGAGGGAGAATGTTGAGGGGGGAGAGGGAGAGTGTTGAGGGGGAGAGGGAGAGGGTTGAGGGGGTGGGAGAGTGCTGAGTGGGGAGGGTTGAGAGTGGAGGTGAGAGGGAGAATGTTGAGGGTAGAGGGAGAGGGTTGAGGGGAGAGGGTTGAGGGGAGAGGGTTGAGGGGAGAGG